>NW_009619229.1:0-6351 GCF_000690535.1 Cariama cristata | reverse complement strand
AGGAAATCTAATACCAAATACCTGTAAATAACTTTGCAAACAAATGAAATGGGTGGTGTTTGTTTTTGTTATTCTTTTATTTCACATGACAGCTTGATAAATGAGATGTAATCTGTAAAGCAAAGTGACTGGGGACAATTAGACAATGCTGACTAAAAGTGTGGTGTTGATGGCTTGGATAGTTCAGGGGTTTCGAGATTCTGCCAAAGACAGAAATTATTTTCTTTGGGACCAGAAAAAGGAGTACTATAAATAATGTATCCTGATAATTACTATTTATGTTTAAAACAGTGTCCAGGTTTCGTATACAACATCATGATTGCCTGGTTTGTACTATCTTAGGCTCTTTCTACTTTCTGTTGTGTTCTAACTACATGCTAACACATATATGTTTGTTATGGTTCATGTTGTCTTTCCAGAGAAGCAGTTGTGCAGGCATCTATTATTTCTAAATTTTAGGCAAGACTGCAACTTGTGTGCTTGGCTATTTGGCAATGAGTGCCCTGCTTCCCGCCCCCCAGCCATTTTACCTTAAGATCTCCTGTATTGTGTCTCTGTTCCATATACGACGGCCTCATTTCACTGTCACTGAGCATTTTGTGGAGTGGACTGTTTTTGAAGGCCACCTTTAAAAATCTGCAAATTATATGGAATTTTTCCTAATTTCATGCTGCAATTTAGAGTGAGAAAGAGTCAAAGCCAAAATCAAACTTTTGAATTTTTTGTTGTTGTTCTTTTATGCTGTTTGAGGATTCCTGGTTTATTGTTTCCATGTTGTCAGAGGAGTGATTATCTAGTGGTTGCTTCCCTTGGACCTGGGAGTTCTGAGTGTAGCTTTTTTGTTTTTTCATACATGTTTTATGTATCAGGGTAGGTACTTAAATTTCAAGGGTCTGTTTTGTAGTAGCAAAATGAAAAAATAACAGTGCCCTAGCTTACTAGTATGTTGTGGTTATAAACAAATTGAAGATGGTATGATGCTTACATGATGCAATCCTGAGTACTGCACTGCTGCCTGAGTCTTACCTATTGATGCTGAAGTCATAAAAATTAGAAAATATGTGTGGGTTTAACTTGTGTAAGGAGAAATTCAAGAACCTAAAGTCCGCCTAAGTCCTTGTTCTTCATCCATGTTAGGGTTAGGTACCTTTGAAAGAATGGTGTGAGCTTTATAATAAGTCTTTCTAGCCCTCAGCATCTCAAACTATTTTATTCCCCTAGTGGGCAAATGAGTAGTGACTGAGGGTGTGCACTCTGGATTTCTGTTAGCATTAGTGTGCAAAGCAGAGGCAAGTAGGTTGGCAACATTACCAGGCTTATCCTCTTTGATACTTCTCCCTTAGGGCATTTTATCAGTGAATTCTCACCAAGGCAGCTGGTAAGTGAACTGATGTGGACGTTTGAATATAAAAATCCCTAGTTTAGTCAGACGTTCGTTTTTAAAAAGCACCATGCTGGCTTGCATTTCTACTTGAACGCACAAAAGGTGTTGTGAAAAGTACAGATGAGAGCAGAGCAGCCGTAGTGAGACCCCCCCAAGTCAGAGTAGGGATGTGAGGTGGTGCTAGCAGTCTGCGCTGGGGGAACTCAAACCAGCAGTCTTCTGGCTCAGGGGTCGTCTTTGAAATTCTGAAGAGACGACGTGTCTTTGAACGCAGTTTAATACATTTCCGTCTTCCTCAGAGGTTTTTCCCTTAGGCATTCCACTTCACTATTTCCACGATAAAGCACTTCAGTAATAAGAATGTTATTTCTCTACCTGAGGTTGAGCCCTTTGTTGGTTCCTTGTCTGGGTGCTGGTAAGGAAGTATTAGTTGTTTCTGATTAACTTTTTGCTGAAGGGTTAGATAATTTTAGTGATGTGCCTGAACTAATGAAGAAACTGCATTTCAAATGAAAAGTGGGCCTTCTAGAGGGATAGGGAAAAACTCCCTCTCCAAAAGAAACTGAAGCATTACAATCACCGAGCAAGAGTTTTAATTTGAAAAATTCATCTTCTTTTAAAATGATGCCAGAGACTTTCAGAGTTTCCTCCTCTTCAGTGAAATAGATACTTCTTTCCTATATATGCTGAGATATCCATTGATGATACTATTTGGAAAGAAAAACGGGGAAGATATTTCAACTCCCTTTTCTTTGTAACAGTCTCTCCTGTGAGTTAAGAGCATTACAGTACAGCCAAAATGTGGACCAGAGTTTTCAAAACGGCCAGTATTACATGAGCAGAAATAATCTTTGGTGCAGCTGTTCCCCGACCAGCCGGCGTCCACGTGGAGATTTCACAATACTGTTTTGTGTGTTTGTCCTTGTCTGTTTTGCACATTATGTTCCAGTTCAAAGAATGTAAGTTCTCTGGGACAAATGCTTTCATGCCTATCAGTATAGAGTCTAACAGAGTTGGATCCTGGCTCACAACTGAGGATCTTAGCTCTATTGTGATAGAAATAATAAGCTTAGTGCTTAATGAACTTGTGGGAGAAAGATATCTTTGTTAATTATTCAATAGCCGTATCTCTTCAAATTAGATGCAGTCAGTAAAGCTCCCAGTAAATATCTGAAACTTCCAAAAAGATTTCTGGTAATGCTTAAGTAGAGCAAAGCCAACATGCCTTACCTGTTGAAGAAGAAGGTGGGCAGGAAAAAATGGGCATCATCTTTTGCCTCACTGCCCACAGGGTGGGGGGCAAGCGAGGTTGTTTTTGAAACAACAAAGCATCAGAATGGAGAAGCAGCAAATTTACTTTGCAATCCTCCTTTAAAGACTCTGTATTTCTTAATGCAGTTTTATATTTGGGACATAACTGTCCTTTCATTAGGTAAAGATATAGGTGATTGTTGCCAATATTCAGAAATAATATCTAAGCTGATTTATAGGTATCACGGAGTTCTCCATTAGAAATTAGCTGAGTGGATAAAATGGATGCAAAATTCCTTTTAATCATAGTTCTTGTGAAAAGTCTGCAGTTAGGATTTATAACTGCTTAGCCACATTTGACTCAGTTTTTGTTATTTTGTTCTTTATCCTTTTTTCCTGAGATGTCTGAAAACTCCTTCAAGACCATAGGGAAGACTTAAAAAGGGAAGGGAAAGAGTTGGCTGGCTGTGTGTAAGCAAGCTATCTGCAGTGATTTTTGGCTTTAAAGCATATTAAGCAACATCCAACACGTGATTTTCAGCTCATTCTTAGGAAATATCCTACAATTTCACACTGTGTGTCAAAGCTACGTGGTGCATAGGTATTGTACAAATACTTGGCACAGATGTGGGTAGGCTTTGTGTGTAAGAGACATTGAGCCCGGTTTTGCCTTAAGGGATACACACTCACAGTATCCATAAACTTCAATAAATGCCCTGGGGAACTCAGACGGGCTCAAAATTTTGGTTTTGGACATGCATTTTTAAAATGTAATTTTTAAAATCCTATGTATAAGTTAGAACCTTAAGAGTTTGATATTTTTTGTGTGCTATAACACAAATATTTTCTCGCTTCATAGTTCCTGGCCTATCTGCTAAAGATACCAAAACACTCACATACCTCTCAGGCATTCAAGCCCTCATACCTATGTTTAGGAATTCGGTTGAGGATTTGGGGGACTTGTCATGTAGTCTTTCTTTTTGATTTGCCATAGAATAAAGACATACCACAGGCATCATTGTGGATTGATTTCAAACACTGATATTTAAATCACTGATTTTAATCATGGTTTACTTAAGAACCCAGGAAACTTTGATTAGAATAACTGAGTGTAACCTTGTTTTATATTTAGATTTTTAATGATAAAAGGATAATTGATAAGCATGAGGATACTCCCTATCTGTATACATTTACTTAAACTATTATAGCTCTGCATAAATTCATCATATTCTTTAACATCTATATTTTTGCCTAATGACTGGTTTTGCCCATGATTTATGTCAAGCTCTGTTTGAATGGAAATTGATATTTAATTAGAATGCATAAAATAGCGTTGTGGATTTTTTTTAAATTTCAGAAACTACGTGAAATCTGTTAGACACATGAAGAAAGTAAATGTGTTAAAATAGATTTTAATTTTGGAACTGCTGATTTGTTGAGGGTCTGTATCTTACAACTATTTACTTTGGATCACCATGTGCTTAAAGATTTGACAAGTGGCAGATCTTGCCATACCTGATTTTGTTCATAGATGGGGAAAGGAAAGCAAGTTTCTTCTTTCTGTTTTCAGATCCCATTTGGATTTTTAACTTGGTTTTAATTAAAATTTAAAATGATGATTTTAAATTAAATCCTTTATTTTTAAATATCAGTATTTAATTCTCCTTACTTTAATCTAAATTTGATTGTAATAACCTTGCAGGGCAACTACATTTATGACTTAATATATTGAGCATAAAATGACTCTAAAATTTTACCCTGGCCCTCTCTTTAAGAATAAAATAGGCAAATCAACATGCATGAAATGATACAAAATTCAGAGAAATTATGCAAACCCAAGCACAGTTCCTTTTTGGCAAAAGCCATTAGATTATGCCTAAGAATACACAGCTCTTCCCTTGATAAATCCTTCCAGTGACACTGGCCCATTTTTATGATTACTCCACGAAGGTTTATTCTTTTGAAGAATGTTTGCAATTTTTGAGCCATTTTCATATTTTGAATTGCTTTCTTGGATTAATTTTAGTCCTCGGTTATGTTTCATAGCAATGGCTAAATTATTCGAGTAGCCTACATTTACTTAGCTATTTCTTATTTTACAAGGACTAGTATTTTCACTGCTGTTTTATAAATTACCTTAGATTCTTCTCTGGAGGTGTATAAAGCATTGTTATCGATTAACTTTTGGGTGACAGAGACAGAGCAGCAACTATATTGAGAATATAATTGTGGAAGGGCAGGAAGTTTCTGGTTTGTGAGTTTTCTATCAGAAAATGTTCCCTCACAAAAATTTCTGTTTTTCAGGAAGGTGTTTTCAGTCCAGTTTGCCCATTTCTTTTGTATACTTTCATGTTACATGTAAATTGGGCACAAACAGTTGTGAATAGATTATACGAGTGTACTGAATAAGTATCGGTTCTTGTTTGTTTAAGCGAAACCCCATCTTGAACTTGGAAATCAAAACAAGTCCATCTCCTTACCTTTTACTGGAGAGGTACTAAGCAAAAGGTAATTCCAAAGAAAGTTCTGGGGGAAGTGCAAGGAATTGCTCAGTAAAGAGGTGATGCGTGAGGAGGCATCACTAGCTTGGAAAACACAACTATAGGAGGAGATCCCCAGAGATAAGAGCGTCTGGGAGTTGTCATGTTCAGAAAGCCTGCGAGGTAGTAAGTCAGGAATCAGAGGTCCATTAAAAAGAACGTGAAAAGTGAATTAGTTGTTAGCTAGGCCTTAGCTTGCCATGGGTTATCAGGGCATAAAATCCTTCCTGAAAGTTGTATGTTTCATTCCTATTGTTGGAGGTTTTACCCTGTTGGAATTGCTTGTTTTCCAAGAGGAACAATTGAAAATTGCCCCAAATAATCTGCAGATGAAGAGACACAATGTGCTGGGTATTAAACAGTGAAGCTCATTTGCTAACTGAGCAGTTCACTTGGGGTACTGTGAGTTGGAATTGTGAACTTGAATTCAGCTGGAACTATCAGAGTACTAAAGTGTGGTAAAAGAAGGAACAGGGTAAAAACTAGCCTCAGCTTAGATGTACCTGGCTGTGGTTTATCCTTGAGAGTAGTTTTACAGCTGGGACTCTGGGGCTGCTAAGCTGGAAAAAAAAAATCTTTATCTTTCTTTTACAGGACAATTAAAAACTCTTCTCTTGGTTTGTAGCACATCTCCTTCTTCCTTCTCCTCTTTCAGTCACCCTTTAGTTTTTTTGTTCAGACACCTTTATGAAAGATCGGGTTGAAGAAGGGACTGGGGTTGATGTTATGGAAGAAGGCTAACTTGGTGGTATGTTGCTTGCGCGGATGGTTTGTAGGAGTAAGAGGCTAAAAGGTCAATTGGTTTGGCCTCCTTTGGGAAGGAGGTGTGGAAAGGTATGGAAAGAAGGGAAATATTGTTTCCTTTGCCTATGTAGAAAACTAACACAAATGCTTAAGTTAATACAGAGGGGAAAAATAAAATCTCCTTTGATAAAATAATGTCATGTTAACAAACTGGAGTTGGGAAGAGCATTCATCTTTCCAAATCACTTTAAATTACATCAGATGACAGAAGAGTTATTTACAGTAATGATACATCCAAGATGTGTATTAACTCATTTCTTAAAAAGGCAAGTCAGTGTTAGGCACTCCGAGATGATTAACAGGAACTTGTGTTGCAAGCAAAAAATGCCAGTTGGTGCCATTGTAATGTATTTCTGTTTTTAATCAACTAAA
>NW_009619228.1:26762-27912 GCF_000690535.1 Cariama cristata | reverse complement strand
CCACTGATAACTGCGCTGACATATCTCGAGCTTGTCAAGGCTGAGGTTTTCAGAGAGACTTACAGCAAAAGGCAGCAGATGGCCCTCCTGAATGGGAATGAAGTGCTTAAACAGCCTGGCTGCTGAAGGCAGCTAGTTTGTAAATAGAGGAGTCGGAGGTGTCTTATTGATCCCGCTCGCTGCCTGCGAGGGCGGGGATGCGGGATGGGGGTGAGGGCGGTGGTGGTGGTGATGGGGACCGGGGCTGGCAGATGCTGCTGGATGGCAGCCCGGGGTGGCGGGGCTGAGCAGGACTCGGCACTGGGGATGCGTTGCCTTAAAAGTCACAGATGTCAAACGGCAGGACAAAAGTCAGGGCGGTGGCCAAGCGAGCGAGCGGCAGGGCTCGGGCACGGGAGCGTGACGCCTGCATCCTCAGCAGCCGCACAATGGGGACGGAGACCTCGGTCCCCCAAAGCACCCCGCCAGCAAAACCCACCACGAGGCCATCCCGTGGCAGACCCTGGTTGCAACCCCACTGGGCCAACACGTGGAAAAAGCTGTGAGATGAGCACAGGTATTTCAAATACAGAAAGGGATTTCTTGGTAATGTGTGTCTGTGAGCGCAACTCACCCGCTGCAAGGCACAGCGTGTAAAGCCACACGTGGCGTTAGACAGCCAGTGCCTTTGCTGTCTCGAGCCACAAATGGGCCTTGGGGTACAGCAGACTCGCTGTGGATAACCTTCTGGTGAGATGGGGTTTGGCTCGACTCCGTGAAGTGGTGCCTCAGCTATATTGGGATACACAGGGAAGAACCCTGTGCCTGGGACATGCCGCTTGCTACAGGAACAAGTCGGGAGTAGCATAAAAATCACACACGTGTTGGTGCTGTATAGATCAGCAGTACACCCTCATCTGTGCACTTATGTGCACATCATCCACAGTATACTGAATTTTGGAGGATATGAAGGGATGCTGTTATGGGGCCATAAGCATCGTCCTTCTATATCTGCCCATTGTAAATCTTGCAAATACATCTTCCCAAGGCACCTACCAAAATGAAATGGCATGTGAGCTTGTCTCACGTCCAGTGCCAAAACCATGCACACACATAAATCCTCTCCCTCCACATGTGGGAGCATCACCAGTCATGCAAGAAGGCTGGGACA
>NW_009619228.1:3768-26731 GCF_000690535.1 Cariama cristata | reverse complement strand
TGCCCCACACGTGGGCACAGGCAGACCCAGTTGCTACACACACAAAAGGCAGACCAAGCTGCAAGCCTCCAGAAAACCCTCCCCAGCCAGGCCATCCTGATGCTGTTCCTTGTGTGCTAAGCCTTTCCCATGAGCCTGTCTAAATATAAACACACGCACATGCATGCTGTTATTAAATCTATCCAAACATGTAAGCACGCCTTTCACAAAATCACACGGAGCCTGGCACAAACATTTATCTGCTTACAAAATGACATAAATTGAGTCTGTATACACAAACACATACACTGATGCAGCTGGGAAAACACATTGCTAATATCGAGATAGACAGAGATTTACCACTGATAAGGTTATGGCCATGCTCCTTCTCCAATGCACCCTCCCAAGCAAAATCCTCCATCCTGGGACTAATCCTGCTCTCCCTGAAGTCAGCAGGGGTTGCTCTGGTTGCCAGTCCTTGACATTGGTGTGGTTCAGACTGTGTTCTCACACAAGCAGAAACCCAGTGCTAAGTCTGCTGACTTGTGTGGAATTAAATCAAGGTTCAATTGTCAATTAGGGATGTGTCAAGCTCATACTCCCAGGCTGCCCAAAGCTGAATGAACCAGCACCAGCACTGAAACTCCCTATGGAGACCTGGCAAAGGATCAGGCCTGGAGACCGTTTAGGGACAGGCGCCAAGAGCTTTACATGTGTTGCAGACGTGTCCCACCAACGCCTTCAACCTTTGCTACCGGTCCTCCTGCAGCAACCCTCCTGCAAAACCGGTCCTGCGGAGGGGAGGCGAGGGGTGGCCCCCAGCCCCACACGGGCTCCCTGTTTTGCCCAGGCTCCTGCCATGCTGTTTGGAGCAGGATGTTTCCTCCATGGGAAGGACCTTGGTTTATCCCAATGGGCTCTGCTGCATGGGGTCAAGGCAATGCTGCACTATTCCTCCTTGCTCTTTTCCATCACCAGCTACAAGAATAAACAGGGACAATGAACAAACAAAACAAAGTAGTTAAAAAAGTCCTTAAAACTGGTTGATCTGAAGACTACCAACAGTCAGATCCTTCTGAAGACATGAGTGATGTCTTACACAGCCATCCAATGCTCCTCTCCACAGGTCCAAGCTGCTGCCCCCAGCTCACACCAGTGGCTGCAGGCAATGCGTCACATTTCGTACAGCACAAAGAGAGAGCACTGGCTGCTGGCCAGGCCACTGCTCAACCAGAGGGAGGTGACAGTGAGACCCAAAGCTCTTGCTCTGGGGCCAGGACACTCTTTTTGTTGTCCCCTCTGTTCTCTACCCTCAAGCACCTTGTAGCCATTGCCTTCTCTTCCTGCGGTGTCCCCTCCAGCTTTCCCCAGACCACATTGTTGCTCAGTCTGTTATCTCTTGGCAGTCCATTTTCTCCCTTCTTTAATGTATTTTTGCCTTCCCTTCTGTTATTTCCAAGTCATTGTTAATGGCAGCAGTCAGCAGCCTCCAGCCCTCTTGGGTCCCTCCTCTCCTCTCCTCTCCTCTCCTCTCCTCTCCTCTCCTCTCCTCTCCTCTCCTCTCCTCTCCTCTCCTCTCCTCTCCTCTCCTCTCTGTTTCTGCACCACCCACTCTCACTCAGTTGGCCCTTAAACCCCCATTTCTCTCCTGCTCAGACAGCTTGGTCATCTCCAGCTCTCCCACATCCTCACTCATCACCCACAGGCAGTGCAGGCAGACAACCCCAGCTGAATTTTGCCATGGCTTTGCCAGCAGTCAGGAATCTGGCTGCCATTCCACCCCAGAGAGGAGGTCCATAATTTTGCTCTGTAGGCTTGGACGCACCATCAAAAGCTCAAGCACAAAAAAAAAGACATCTGTCAGACAGATGTTGAGTCAAGACCTTCTGCTTCTCACCCAGCACCCTGATTATTATATGATGTCTCCAAGCCTCTGTAAACTGCTGTTATCTGGTATCAGAAGCTCTCCTGCCTTTAACGCAATGTGTTTCCAGCTCTCTCATCTCCACAGAGGTGACGTTCTCCCCTCAAGGTCCTCCTGCCAGGTAGAAAAATGCTGGTGTATGTGGGGATGTCCTGAATTTTGATGCACTGGGTGGCTGTGCTGGTGCCAAGGTGAAGTCTGAAAAGGAAAAAGAGGCAGATGTGCCTGGTACAGGATGATGGATGCTCTCACCTAGCCCCACATAGCTCATAAGCCCTTTGAAAGTTCACAGGGCCTCTCCTGTGAGGAAACCACCTTGGACCTCTTCACCACTTCAAACTCATCAGTCCAAGTTGACAACCCCCATGGGTACCAAGGGACCCTCCATTTGGAGGACGGGGTATCACTGCCCCAGTTACACAGACAGTACATAAAGAAACTCCCACTGCACGGAGGGAAAAGCTCCTTAACGGGTAACCCAGCATTTACAGTAATCAAGAATGATTCAATTGACAGGTTTGTGTGGTGTTTGTTAATTTACTTGAGATTCATTCCTGGGAACAGCTGGCTGTATCCCAGCAGGACTGTGACTCTCACTAGCCCACCTGCTGCTAGACAGACGGGCTTTGGGTACAGTTGTAGTTAAAGTTTAGCAGGCAGATATTTCTGGCCATTAAAAATGGAAAAGTTCTTCGAAGACTCATGTGCATAGGAGGTTTTGGAAGCAGAGGTGTTGGCTCTGGGCTTTGCTAAAGGGCTACACTTGCGTTTCCAGGGTGGTCAAGGAGCTGAGGGCTTGTTTTGTCATTTGAGCATTACCAGTTGAATTACCAGGATGATGGTACGTAAAGAAGAATCCATGAAGAAGTCAGTTCATATTCAATTACAGGGTTTGTTCTGGAGGCTTTTTACAGGAGTTTGGCTCATAAGGGAATTAGACATCCAGCTCCTCCTGAAATTCAGTGGGAATGGGCATACACCTCTCTGCTTTGGAAATCTGACCAATCAATTTATATAGTATTAATATTTGTCTTCCTTTAGATTGGCTATATTCTTTTGAAATATAATTAGATTTTCCTTTAGTGCCCATGTGGGCATAAGTCTTTAAAGTGTATGACAAAAAGATGTATTAAAAAAATACAGAATAATTTCTCGGAAGAATCTATTTTAAAAAAAAAATCATAACTAGGTTTCAACAAAATGTATTCCCCGCGTACAGAATACAGATCCCTCGCAGAAATTCCTGTGGGAGATGAGATGCTCAGAAAGGACCACTTGGCCCCACAGACCCGCAGGTTGCTGGACCCTGTACTGCAGCTGAGCCCTCAGCACCTGCCTCCCTCTTGGAAGTTTAGGGGGCAAGAAGTGGGGCTGTCTGCCCCAATGAGCCCCCCCGGTAGCAATGCAGGTTACTCAGAGCCCAGCACAGAGCCTCCGTTACAACAGGGTACCTACCACCAGTGATGGGAGACGTGCTGCATCCCACCGCTATCAACAGCACTGGTCCTCGGTCCCAGTCCAGAACAAGGGTCAAATGTCACCAAACCTGAGCAAAATGCCTGCAGCGCTTGGGGCGATTCCCTCTGCTGGGCTTTCCTGTCACTAAACTATTGATTACCATTGATTAAAACATCTATTAATCTTTATAAACTATTTATAAATGGAACCTTAACATAAAGTGTGACCTGTACAATATTGAAATAGATATTATACTTAATATGGATTTTTTAGTAAGTTAAACATGTAAGTGAAACACCACATCACACCCCCTAAGTGTGTGTGTTGTATGTCAGGTACGGAACATTTCCACTGAGTTACATACTTTTGGCTTTACTTCAAGTTCTCGTACATCTGATAAAAACATGTAACAGCTTTGATCAAGCATCTGCCCTGATCCCTGTTACACACCTGTATTTCCCCTGCCCGGGCGTACCCTGGGCTGCCCCTCTCTGATCCCCGCACCTGAGTGGGGCTGCAGGTGGGAGCTGCCCCACCTGGCACTTACCTCCCCTCTGGGTTGTTGGTCAAAGGACCGGTTTGCTCCCATCCTTCAGCATCACTTCCAGGTCTCACATCAAGCCCAGGACCAGCCAGGCGGCTGCCGGAGGAGGAGGTGGTAGCACCGGGCTGTACTTGTAAGCTCAAAACAAGGGCACTCGCTGGCTAAAAATCAAACAAGGAGCTCGCTACTGTGAGATCTCAGCCGACTCCATTTGTTACACGGCACATCCAGGAGGAAGAACCAGCTTGTAATATATTAAGCAATTAATCATTCAGATTGCAATGCTCTTAATGCTGCAGGGTTTTCCCACTAAATGCGTGGCACAGGTGCAGGTGCCCCACAGAGGAATCCTGCCTGCAAACTTTGGGAAGCAAGGACACAAACAGAAAGCCAGGCTGGAAGAAGTGTGTCCTCCAGGCTCATAAGGCTGTCCTGACGACCCCACTCCTCCGTGCCCTGCACGTTCCCATATGTGCTGACCAATAATCCCAAAAAGTCCCACCGTGACTGGCATAGCTCAGAGGGAACAGCAGAGTCGAACACGCTGTTTAACCCAGGGATGCTCTCCATAGCCGGTGCTGGGCTGAGCCTAGCCTGGCCTGGCTCATTTGTGCTAATGATGCTGTTCACCACTGGCCTTTCATTTGCAGCGTTTGCAACGAGGACCTTAAAGCCTCTCTCTTTCCACCTATATCATCAACAGCTTTTGAAGCTCTTGAGATCACTTACTTTACAGCATTTTCAACTCTATTTTCAGCTGAGGGACCAGGTGACATGGCAGAGGAGATATTGCTGTCACATACAGTTGCAACTAAAGGTTTTACTACATTTACATAGCTACTTTTCCTGTCCTTTATGGATTCCACATGCCCTTTGAGGAACAGGTTCAGTGAGAGGAACACGACCTGTTGCGACGGGCAAGGAACCAGGGCTCTGCAGTACTTTCCTCCCAGGTAATGCCAGGGCAGCTGGGGGGAAAAGGTGTCAGGATGGGACCCCGACTGGTTGCGCAACCTCAGGCAAATAGCTGAACTATATTTTTGTACTTCAGTTTTCTCACCTAAGAAGGAGGATTTGGGGCACCACAGGGAAGGCCAAGTGTATTTGTGAGGATGAACAGGAGGGTTTTAGGGGTAAAAAAAGACTTCATACCAAGTCAGCTCCCCTCCATGACCTTTTGCTTTAGAAACACCCTGGGCTGCTGGTTGTTTCCAGCCTAAACAGCAGAAAAGGCTCCTGTACCTCTGGCCCTGCCAGTGGATTGCAACAGATTTACTGGGTCACATTAATTTCTGAGCATTTTTGGAGGGGACCTTGCAGTGATAATACCTTCACCCAGGAGCTAGTTGCACTAAGAGAATAATGAAACCCCGGGAAGAGCTGAGGCTCTTTAAAACATCCATGACACAGGGATTTGCCCCACATACTGCTTTCCTATTAATAATGCATCAGGAGCTCCCGCTCCACCAGCAAAGTGCCCTGAACACGTTCGGGCTCCTGGACACCTCACCTCCGCGATGCCCTACAGGACTCTGCTCCTGTGCAACCACGAGAAATTTGGAGAAATCCTTCGCTGCGATGGAGATGCTCCAGATTTGCACTCTGCAGACTTAGGAGCAGGATTGGGCCCTGCGATTTCAGCTGGTGTCTTGTGAGCTGTGGGCTGAATAGGAACTGTAATTGGTGCAATTCTACATCTTCAAGGCTATTAGATCCTTGTAGCTCCCCATCATGCTGTGTTTGGAGTAAATAGAGAGTGTTTAGCCAAGCTGAGAGATCCTCTAATGGAACAGACAGTTCTTCCTCTCTTCATCTGCTTGTCCCCACAGCTTTGTTATCTAAAGTCAGGTTAAAAAAAAAAAAAATCAGTAGACAGGTTTGGTTTGGAAGCCGGAGGACAGGAAAAGTTAGAGATATTTATTTGACAGGGTCAAGGTTGCTGCTTTTCTTTTCTCTTTCCCCAGGTCCCATAGGTGTTAGACTGAGAGACATTTAATCGAGGGAGTAGCGGTTTCATATCTATAACAAAAATCAAATAATGCAAGATGATTTACTCCCCCTAGCAACCAGGGAGCTTACCCTTAGCAACCAGCCTAGCCTCAGGCAGCGGTGTAATCAGCTTGAAAATATTTCAATTATTGTGTTGATTTTAGTGGATTTGAGAAGCGCTGTGCGGAGAGACCAGGCACATTCTGCCCACGACCTGGAGAGGAAGATATTGATTTAAACAGGTGTCAGAAAGGAAAAGTGGAGTAAATTTAAATGCAATAGGAGAACAGCGCATTGAGTGTGGTTCAGTGTGGGGGTGACATTTTGCTCATCGCCTTGAATGAAAGTGACTCAACTGAACTAGAAATTTCACCTTGAAAATCATCTCCCATCGACACAATCAAGAGAAAGCCGTTCGCCATCTCTTTTCCCTGGTCTGGGGGAAGAAGGGGGGGGGCCATCACCTGGGTTTCCGAGGCAGCTTTGGAGAAAGTAACTATCAGAGAAATACAGGATTAGCGTAGCCCGCTCGAGAAATTAGCTGAGTGGTGCTGGGGAGAAGCAGGGCAGGTGGGAAGGAGAACGTCTGAGGAGGGTGGGCTGCAGAAATCAGACGGACTTTGCTACACAGAGCGATGCCGTCCACAGACTCTGAGCAAGGAGCAAGGAACTTGGTACCAGCACCGGACTGAGCTGTGTCTGGTGGGGTTAGCAGGAGCTATGGCCCAGCAGGTCTCAGACTGTGTTTCTCCTCCTTGCGTGGCACGGGCCAAACCCTGTTCTCTGTAGCAACACCACAACCCCACACAGCAGTGTATTAGGATGTTTCTGGCCTCCTTCAGCCTCCATGGTGTAGTTTGTCTAGGCTTAGCAGCCCTGATCTGGCACAAAAGAGGTAAACCAGATCCTGGTCTTTAGGAAGCTGTCCCATTCCCCTCCACCCTTTGCTGCTTGCCCCCCCACACACACACATATAAGATGCTCCTAGCAAAGCCCCAGCCTGGCCCCAGGCTTCTTCCTCACCCTCTGCTCCCACGTTCTGTACTAAACATGCAGCTCCCCACCACAGTAACAGCCTGTGTGTAGTTCAACAGAAACCAGTGACATCTTTGTACACGCCGCACCAGTGAGCTGTTTTCTGATGCAGCGGGAGCCTGTAGATAGTGTACTGATAATAGGGTTTCACCTGTTCCTAGTAAAGTGACAACTGACATGCCATGTTCTGATGAGCCTCTTTCCAGTAGGGTGACACCATGCATATAGTGTATTAAAACCCCGCTTCTCCAGGTCGTGACAGTCCATATTCAATACTAGCGATAACCAGAGTCGTAGCAGAGCTGAAACTTCTCTCCATTTCATGAGGCAGCTGCTTTCGGCATGCCTCTGACAGTTTGTGTACAGAGTACTTCTCACCTGCGGCCAGTGAGGAGTGCGCAGCACAGGGATGCCCAGCGTGGGGAGATCGATACCCGGCAGAGCCGAGCAAGTCACAGATGCAGAGCCGGTTGTCGGATCCCACACCTTGCCCTGGACACTGCTGGTGCATCCCGAGCTCTGCTACCTGCTCAAAGCCATCCTCCCTGTTAGCAAGAGAAACGGCCAAGGCAGGAGCAAAGGCTCTGCAGGGACAGCGGGGACCAGGAAGGCTCCTTCCCCATCAGAGCTTTTGGGGAGCCCAGCAGGTTGGCGTTGCTTCCCATTGTTGGAAATTCTTTCTGCACTTGTCGAATGACCAAGGTGAATCGCTTTTGTTTGAGATGGTTCACACTTCTCTGGGTTCAATTTCAAAGTGGCATTTTTAGAGCTTATCACATGCCATTTATAAACGTATCAGTGCCTGCTCAAAGGCTCGGCAGAGAGAGGGATGCTGCATCCCTCCTCCATTTGACAAGAACACAAGCCCCTCACAATCTTCAGACAGCAAAGGGCACTGCCTTATCTCTAGCTAGTAAAGGGTGTATCTCCACATTGCTACAATCACTCTCATGGTGCAAGAAGAGCAAAAATCAGTCTTTCTCCTGGATTTTGACCCATTTGGATATTTTTCTCTGTGCCGTAAACCAAACCGATTCCTAGATCATAGCTGCTAGGAAAGACATCTCCAGCTAAAATTGGATTTGGACTGCTATTGTGGTAATCCAACCTGGTACTCCTGCACCCCATTTTGCCTTGCTGTAGATACAAGGTGACTTGTCCAACTGTCGCAGGGGACACAGCCATGAATTCACCCCAGGGAAAGCGCCCTCCAACGGGTGGAAAGAGCCCTCCCACGGGTGGTTACCACCAAGCAGCCACCGCGTTACAAATCTCAGCTTTAGCTTTACCTCACAGTAAGTTTCCAGCAAATCTTGAAAAGGAGAAGGGTACCCAAAACATCTTCCTTTGGCTCATTCGGGGTCTTGCAATGATCAGAGGACTGCTAAGACAACATTCACTGCAACCAGAAAATGCAATGAGGCCAGGGAGCCAAACACTCTCACATCACCAGGACCAGCTTAGCAAGAGTACACATTTTAACCTTGCCAACTCACCCTGGGAGGGCAGGAGCCTTCCCTCGCTGCTCCCAGCAGTGCGAGCAGAGCCCATCTGATGTTCTGACCAGCCCTCCACAAGCATCTTACACTCTCTATCTTTGTTGGATTGGAAGGGGGGGGGGGAAGATTCAGATTATTTTTAAGCCCATTTGCTGCCTTGCTCTGAAACATGCAGTCTCTTCCCTGGAACGTACCTTCAGTGTAATCCGCTCTTTACCAGGGTCTGTAGTCGCTCATTCACGCGTTCCTCTGCCTTCCTTCATTATAACCTGTTGCTCATCAGAAACCTTAGCAGCTTAAACTGGACTGCTTCTTTGCTTGATAACAGTAATCAGGGCTTTAGCAGGCAGCTTTGCAGAATCAGCCTGCCCTGCACCCCTCCCACTCTCAATTTTCTGATGGATAGGTGATCACTCAGGGAAAAAAAAAAATGTGCCTGTTCACCTGGAGAGCAGGACTATTTGCATTTTGGGGGGTGGATACTGCAAAATGAGGTATTTCAGCAGTGCCACATGAGCTTTCCCAGGGAATTCCTGACTTAAAGTTGCAGAACCACTGTCCTGGCATTTTGCCTTGTTAATATATGTAAAGTTATTAATAATCAATAACCAAATCAGAGCAGGTAAATATACGGGGGCATCTCCTGCCATTGATTTCTGGGCAGGATACCCTTCTGAAATCAATGGAGAGCTTTGCTTAAAAACCAGTGGCTTCTTTCTTAAACAGAAAGAAGCACAAATCCAATATGACTCTACCTACCAAGTCTGTCTCCCAAACCTTATGTTTCTGTCTTCTCGATCCCATTTTCCTGCAGTAGAATCCAAGTAACTCTCATTGACTTCTCATCAAAAGTCAAGTCTTATTTTCTATTGCCATTCTTTAAATGGAATTAGGCAGTTGTTATCATGCATTTGGAGATACAGATCTGGAGGTTCAGGTTATTCTGCCTTTTGGCTTAGGACTGAGATGTTGGGCAGTCGGTCTGTATGACTGCCAGATCAATTCATTCACTTTTGGAAACTTTTTTCCCTTGAATTTTAACGGCTTCAGTTTGGCAATGGTTGTATTAAGCCAGTGTTTGTAATTGAAATAAGAAACTGAAATAGGAAATGCATCATCCGGCTAAACTACATTTACCACTCAGTGCCAACACTTTAAACTGCAAAGGCCATCCCAAATCATAAATCCCTCCTCAGCCACTCAGCAGCTTAGGGATCAGACACTGATATAACTCTGGACCCCATCCAAGGCCTCTGGAAGTCACTTTGGTGGCTTTTCTTGACCTGGCAGATGCCCGAGAGTCACTCTAAGGCTCTTCCCTGGGTTACCTTGAACACAGAGCGCTTCCTTTCTCTGGCCAGTTTCCTCACCCTGCCACACGTGATGACAGCTTGCTTCATCTCTGAATTACTGCTCACGCTTTTGGCTTGACATACAGCATCATAATCCCCTTTTATGTTTGGGTTTGTTTTTTTTCAAATTTCCCAATCAGGCATAAAGCTGGAGACTCATTTCTCAACCCAGCAGCATCTCTGCTACTGAGGCTGCCAGCTCCCGCACCCCCACTACAAACACTGTCCTTAAAATCAGTTTTACAACAGAAACTTTTTGGGTGGAAGCAGACTGTTGACTATGACACCAAAATTTAGACTTATAATATTCAGGAGAGGTGACATCAATCCTCCTCATGGATGCTTGCCTCCGTGTCTGCTGCAGTGCTGTGCGAGGCAGCCGGGCAGGAAAAACCAGACAGGTCAGCATAGCCATCAGCTTCAAAAATCTTTTGGCTCAAGGAAGAAGTCTTTATCCCCTTCGCTGGGTTGCAGTTTTTTCAGACTCGAAGCTGAGCCCCGTGTGAGATAGGAAGAGTTCATACTCCACCTGAACTCCTGATCATGATCATGGGCTGCACCTAGAGGGGAAACCCACCAGGTAGCCGAGATACCAACCTGGTGCCTCCATCCTGCTAGAAACCTTTTGCCACCTCTTCCCAGTTCATGTCTCTGCGCCAGCAAGGTTCAGCTAGCTCAGATGTGCTTGCTTGCGTTAGATCTGTATTTCCTTCCCTGGGAATAAATTTTGTGGCAGCTGCCAAGCAGGATCCACTTAAGCTTGGTGCTAAAGGCAATCTGCCCCATCCGCTTCTCTGCCAGAGAAGGTCCATACACGAAGCAGAGAGAAACGGCAGGAACTTCCATCTCAAACATGCAGAAAGCACAAAAGCAGCATCCTTCCCTGTGCTCCTGCCTTTCTCCAAGTGGAGACAGTAGTCTTAAGGGAAGGAAAAATAAGGAAACCACAAGCTGGAGCCTTGGGCACGGCCAAAAGAAGCTGGTGGAACTGTTCCAGCCAGGAAATAAATCCAGCCAAGCCATAAAATGCTTCACTCAGACGCCTTCCCTGATACCACCGCCGGCCCCCTGCGCTATATCCCACACTGCCAGACTGGCCACATATAAAATCGAGGCAAGTGACCACAAGCATAAAAAAGAGTTATGCTTTGCTGCGATGCATTTCGAGCACTCCAACAGGCCAGCACCGCCAGGAGAAACAGGGTTTGTCCCTGTTTCCTTCAGGAAGAGGTTTCAACCTCTTCAACCTCAACTACCCACGTTATACCCATGGCAGAAGTGGCCACTACACAGCGAAAGGAGCCCAGGGGACCTTTTGCAGAGGCAGATCTTCCGGGAGAGCTCTTCATTCACCAGTTGCAGACCCTTGCCCAGGATGGATCGCCTTGCTCTCCAGTTATGAGCGTACCGTGTCTTGAATTTCTGGAGGGTTTGGGTGTTGGGGAACCTCATCTGTGTTTGCTCTGGACTTTCTAATTGCACTCGTATCCACTGCTTCTGTCAGGTTTTCTTCCTTGCTTCCCACCAACACTAGGGGTGTTTCCTAGGATGTGAGAAGAAGTTTGGCCAAACCTAGCTTGACCTCTGTGGTTTATGTCTCCTTGGCATTTCCAACTGGCCTAAACCATCCAAGGGAACCTTCCCCAGCAGTTATCTATCAACCTCTGGAAAACTAGGAGGGTTCTGTGCAAATTCAAACTCACTTTCCAAAAAAAAAAAACAACCCCACAACCCACCTCTGGTTTCAAATGATAAATGCACCCACCAAGGACCTTTCTCCAGATCTGTGTTCACAGTGTATGTCATCCTTTCACTCTCTAGCAGTAGCAAAGGATGAGAGGCAAGCTTGAACACAGCAATGACCTTACAAAATCCAAAATGAGAACAGATTCCTAGTTATGTTTCACCAACAGACCTTTCCAAATAACTGATATATCTTAGACCACTCATGTACACACCTGAAACTACTCAGAAATAAGCTCTTGCTGCCTTTTTGCTACAGACACATCATCACTTCAGAACACAAAAATAAAGCACCCAAAGCTCCAGAAACTCTTATTGCAAATAATCTCACTGCCAGAAGAAAGGCAGCGTGATGTTTATCAGAAAACTGGGTTCACATGTAGGACCTTTAGCATCTTCAGATGAAAGCAATCACTCCACAAAGAACAGCAAGCCTTCAGTGTGAGAAGGTGTTTACCTTCACCACGGCACTACCCCAGCTCGGTTTGCCTCAGCGGGCTGCCCAGCGATGCAAAACTGAAAACACTCTGTTCACAAAGTTTCCGCTGGATTCTCTTTCTGTCGAGATTTTCCTTGTTTCAGGAAGGAATTTGGGATCGCTCAATGAAAGAAAGAACCATGTCTGCTCCTTCAGGCCCTGTAGAAACTTAGCAAGGAAGAGACAAACTTTTTGTAACCTGAAGAATTTAGGAAATTAAGGCCGGTTCTGGCAATGCTGAGGCCGCAGCTATGCCGAGGGATCCGGGAAGCATCCACCTCCTGTGTGTCGTTATGAAGTTTAAAAAATAAGCAGCCCTCACAGGTGGATTAAACCCAGACATTCTCTTGCAGCCATCAGAAAAAAAAAAAAAACCCACACACTTTGTTTTCTTAGGAACCAGATGTTCCACACACAGAAAATGCTCAAAATTTGTAACAGCTCTGTCAAACTCTAAAGGCCTGTAATGGTCTTTGGTCAGAGGGAAAACAGAGCAATAGAAAATATACGGGAGGAAGCAGAAAAAAAAGCTTCACTCCAAATCCTCAGCTGTAGAAATGTATTTGGAGTCAGCGCTGAAGGCTGCAGCTCCTGGAGGAGACTGCACCATCTCTCATTGAAAACAAGGCTGGTATCGGTGAAATTATGTTCCACATCAGCTGTCAAGTAATGGTTTTGAAACCTTAAACAGAGAATACATTTGCAGCTATTAGCACGGTATGGTCATGGTTTGTATTTGAAGGTGGAACCAGTTTGTAAGGAGGGAAAGAAAACATTAATTCTATTCATCTTGAAAGTTACTTTAACTTTTCAAAATGCTATGGTAAATTTTGAAACTTTAAAATTAGTTTCAAGATGAATAGAATTAATGAGTGAATTAGAACTGGTACAGAATTGCAATAAATAATATTCGAAACCTTTTAATAAGCTTTGCAATGATTAAAATGAATGGATTTTTTTTCTTTTTTGCTATAAAACTGGAGCTCTTTTAAGTATAAATTGTGATAACGACTTGAGAATTTCCAGCGTCAGGTTTTTCCATTACGTCTCAGCTTCCACAGTTGATCTAAGGCTTAAAGAATAACATTTAAGCCTCACTTTCTAATGATGAGGTGTTTGACACAGAAAGCAATCCTAATAGAGAAGGCTGCTTGCCCAGTGATTGCTGGCAAGTAGAGCTAACAGAGACAAAGAAACATTTTTCTACCAAGTCTCCTAACAAAACCTCCTCCTCGGACCTGGGACTGTGAGCTATGAATGGGAATCTTGTTGTCAGAAGCACTTGGCAGATCAGACCCATGTTTGTAACACTGCCAGCATTTGTTATAAGTCTTCCTTTTAATAATAAAAAAAAAAAAAAGGACAAGGTTTTTAGTAATGCTGATGGATGGAGCACTAATACAATTAATATAGCTATACTGGTTTATGATGCTGTGGATCTTGTTCAATACAGGAAAATCCTCCTTTGAAACCAGGCTTGGAAAATTTAAAACTTCCTTGCCCACAGCTCCTGCCAAGCTTTTTAAGCTCGCAGCCTTTCTGAGTTTTTCTAGGATATGTTTCCATCACCGCTGAGACAGCTGCTGCTGTCCTGTGAGTGGTTCTTCAAAGGTCTTGCACCAAGTTCGGCCTGGACAATTTCTTGTGAATTCATTATTCCCAAAGTTGGGGAAAGATTCATCATGACCTCAAAAAGCATTATAGCAAGAATATCTTTTCCTGTTTGTTCAGTCATTTTCCTCTGTGTGCCTTGGGGAGAGGCTTTACTCACAGACGTTCCCACTAGGACAGCTGCCCATCTTCATCTGCAAACACAGCCATGGCTGGCTTGAGGACATCCTCAAAGACCGTTTCTTCTCCTGCCCCTCTTGATATTCTTCATTCCAGCTTCTCCAGGTAGCTCTGGAACCCTCAATCACTTCAATATTACAGTATTGCACACCCTCAGTTGGATTTTTCTCTGCTGTTGCCCGTCTGATGAGTTCTACCAGTTTTTTACATTCCAGCTGGGAAGCAGATGCCCCAGGATGGCCACCGCTTGGGCTGACCCCTGCTTACCTCCCGAGATGATCACTTTCTCCGTGGGAGGAAGATCAGGACTTGAGCTTGATCTCCCCAAACTGGTTCCCCAATTTACAGCAGGAGTGTTTGACCTGCTAATAGCCTCTGTTACCATCCTCCAAACCAGCACCTTTCCCCTGAGGGTCATTGCTGCCCCGGGAATACTCAGCATTGCCCCTCTCCCACTCCTGCCAGCTCTGTGCTAGCTTTGCTCAGCGTGACGAAGCGGGTGTTGCCGTCTGGCAGTGACCACATCTCCTGGGGATCCACCGCTCTCTAATGAGCTTCTCTGTGATGCTGAGATTCATTTTCAAGATCCATCATATCTCCTTGGCTTGTTTCTCCTGCTCTCTCCAGCAAGATGCCACATGCTCCTCTCCAAATCACCCACTTTCCGCTTAATCAATCATTCCTCCGATATAGCAAAATATGATCCCGCTCGTCTGGCTTTCACCTCCGCTTCCTCCACCCTAGACGTGAGGATACAGCCTGAACTGTGCTTTCTTTATTTCTTAGTTTTGCATGAGAGCCCATAATCCACTCGGAAGCAGTTTGTAATAATTCATCATAGGAAACACCACCCAAAATAAATTGCAACACGTTGACTTCTCGGGTGCTCACTATGCTGAAAACCAGGCGGAGGGAAGGATGGAGCCGTTTTCCAGGTGTATTTATTTCACTAGCCCGGACAGCTCGTAATCGCAGACAAACTGTTTGTCCTTGACTTCTGTCTCGGCAAAGGAAGACTGAACTTCCCACAACACGATCCATATCACATCAGATTTGATATATTTCATAACAGCCTTTTATTCTCCTGTCTTTGTTCATTTATTTATCAATCTGACACTTTGCTAGATATGTCACTGTCTTTCTTTTTATTCACCTGTTATTATCTCCTGCTCACATGTTATAATACTCACCTTTTTTATGTATATTAAAAATAAAAATACTCTTGCCCTGTGCCTTTTTACTGTGGATTTTCTCTGTTGCACTTAAATAGCAATAGAACAGACGGTTTGCAAATCCTTTCTGACTTTTAGTGATATAAATCGTTGCTATTTGGAGGTTCCAGCCTGCCTTGAAGCACCGAAAGGCCCCACTGCCACACACGTCTGCACAGCTGAAGTCACGCGTGTGATGCTCTCCGGGCTTTTGGGACCAGGTCTGTCAAGAGGGAGCTCGGGAGCGGAGCAGAAGGGCGTCATAAACACCTGGGCACCATAAATAAACATTTACCAGCTTTCCATGATCTAATCCACTGTGTTAACCTGTGATAAATCCCACAGGAGGGAGTCCAGGCAGCCTTCCCTGCTGCAGATCACAGGGACTCGAAGCCGGTGAAGGTGCTGCCGTGCACGGCGCGGCTCGCTGGGTCCCAGGTGCAGAGCTTAGCTTACTCCTTTAAAAGAAAAGTTGGCTCGAAACTTATAGCCAAATAAAAATCATCCTCTGCTTTTCCTCAAGCATTTCACAAAAGCAGTTAGCTTATTCCATCCTGAATTTTTACTACCACCACAGAAACAACTAAAAATATTTAACTTGTTTGTTAAAATATTTAACGGGATTTTGACAGTTCACCAGCTGTTTAAAAGTAGCTAAAAAGGATGGCAAAGGCTGTTGCTGAGTTTAATAAGTATGTGTGTGTGTAATGTCTGTTATCTAAGAAGTACATTTAGATGTCTGCTTAGGTTAGTATCACATATGCTAGAACACATGTTCCTATTCTGGAACACATCTATAATTGTGCCCATTTATCTTATTGCAGTTTAAAGTACCAACAGGATAAATAAAGGCACTGTCTATTTTACTTTGAGAAAGAGAGAGACCAGGCTATTTAAGTCAGTGAGAAAATATAAAATGCTGTAGATAAAAACTTTCAGGGGTGGGGAAAATTACTTTCTAAAATAACACAATCAAGGACATCTTTGCTGTGGAAAGATTTTTGTTAGAATGAAGAAATTCAAAAGCTTCTACAAAATGGGTGGCAGGAAAAGAATAGCAGCAGAAGCAGGGAGGTATTCTGCCTGTGTCCTTTTTTATAGTCATTTCTAGGCATTAATTTCCCACGTCTATTAAAACAAAATGCTCTTGCAGATTTACTGTCCCATGGCATAGGATCCACACGCAGGCAAAGGATGTCAGTGCTACAGGTGCAGGCAGGTGAGGGTGAGGAAGGCGTGGACGAAGCACGGGCAGGGCTAAGCCTGAATTACCACACTCGGCGAACCCAGCAGGACAAATCCCTCAAGCCAGAGCACAAGTGAGGTCCATACAGCGATGCTAACTGGGATCCTTCTGGGATGCCTCACATACACCACAGATCAGGGCTGGGGAGAGTTTCTACGCATAGCTCCTCTCAGGATCAGGGAAAAGCTACCAGGACTTGGCCTTTCTGCACATTTGTCTGGTCCTTGTTGAGCACAAGGCATGAAGATTTGCTGAGACAGCGTTAAATGCTTACCTACCCCATAAGCATCTTGAAGACAAACAGCACCAGGGTGCAGGTTTAGGTCTTTCAAAGCAAACATCCTTCAAGATGTGCCTACCCCAGACTGACCTCTCACTCCTGGTTCCTCTAATCACTACCATGTTAATCCAGATGTGGAAGGAAGCAATCAGCTCACACTAAAGCCAGAAACAACTGTCCCAACCCTTGACACCAGCCACGACGTGCAGTGCAAAGAAATAAAACCAATCAGGAATCCAGCACTTTGTGGCTTGGATTTGTGAAAGCAATGATAAATTAAAAAGGATTTAGGAAAACTCTAATTGCAGGAATCAGTCTTGAGAGGCAGAACGAGACTCACAGACTTCTTTGATGTTCAATCCATAGAAGTCCTCAAATTACGGAGGGAGAATCACTTTGCAGCTTGGAATAAACTGACAGTCCAGAAACACACTGAAAACCAGTCACGGGTCTTCAGTGAGAAGCAAAGACAAACTGCCAGTGGCAAAATGAACATTAAAACCGAGATCACTGGACACAAATAAAATGTATTTTGAAGGATAAACCAAAGAGTTTGATCATATTTGATCGTGTCACTAGACACGAGTGCTCACAAACGGACCTGGTGGCACTGGATTTTCCAGGCGTGATTTTTCTTGACTTTTGCTCTTGCAGATAAGGTTCATAAAGGGAGACTTGGCAGGACAAATGAGGCTACTGAGGTCCCCCAGTTCTGGTGTGAACTGTCTGAAATGAGGTGGAAATGACAATGAAGGGGGTTAGGGTGATGATTTATCAACCTGAGACGACCTGTGCCAGTTGTACTGAAACATCTCCCCTAACCACATCTTAGGAGAGTGCATAAGCAACAGGGATGAAGTGGACAGTGAGCATCGGTAGCTGGATCTGCTTAAGACTCATAAGTGCCCCATAATCTTTTTGTACCTAAACCGATCAAAAATATATCCAGTGGAGCATTAAGGTTATTTTCACCACAGACGCAGTCAGAATCAGTCAAGGCAAGAGCCATCCTGGAACACACTATGTGCTTTAAGAACATCCAAGCTATTTTACATGGAATAAAACATAATCCTGCAGGAGCTTCTTGCAACCTGAGCTATGCACCAACCCTGGATGACAGTTCAAATAACACTGGGAAAAGTAACCCCAAACTGGGTTTTGAATTCCTAGATTCCTGGAAGCCTGAGGAACACTTCTAAATCACCCATGTGTTATGGATCATCACAAATGTACCAGCATTGCTGGAAGTCTTGCAAATGACAGAGGCTGAAATGAGGGCTCTATCCTGCAAAATAACGTGTGGTGCCAAGACCACAGCTATTCAGACGCCTTGCCAGAACAAACCACCTCATGAGATCGAGCCCTTGGCTGCCAAGAGAAGAGCAGTTCCTGAAGATACAGGGATGGGGAAGAGGCGGCCGTGCCGAAAGAGCTGCTGGAGGCTCACCTCCTTCCAAAAGAAAAAGGTAACGTTAACAAGAGAGATAGGCACATCAAGCATATTATTTTTAGGTGAAAGAGAAAAGCTTCGAGTGCCTCCAGCTGTCTCCAAGGCTTTGGGGCGTTGCAGCCAAGCTGGGGTTTGCACCGTGGGTCCGTGGGTGCCTGCTGGGGATGGTACGTGATGCACAAGCAGTCGGGGAGGAGCAGAGGGGAAGGAGGAGGGAACGGGGAGGTGGGAAGGAGAGGGAAATTGTGCCGTGTCCTTCTCTTATGCCAAAAAATGAAAAGGAACTATAAACCCCCTGTTTTCAGAATATAAAAAGGTTGTGAAAATAGGACTCCAAGGGCTCTGCAAATGATTATGCTAATTAGATCCAGGGCTATTCAATAGCACTGAAGTGATGCTCAGGAATTTTGAACTACAGTTTTTAGTGTGATTACAGATCATATTAAAATTCTATTAGTCGTCACTTAAGTTGTGAACAAGTGGGATGGAGTAACGGGTCCCTACTTTAACAAACCCAAATACTTTTAACATAGGAGATGTTTTAGAGTGAAAATATCCCCCTTTTTAAAATGAAAATAAGCTTTATTTATGTAACTACACAGAGTGAAACTACAAGCCGTGAAATATTCAAAGATTACTGATTTTTCCACACGGGCCCAAGTTTTGTGTGTTGTTGTAAAACAATATTTATAATTGTTTTAGTCTTGCTACATAGTATAATTGAGACACTCAGAAGAGAAAACTTTGTAGCAAAATCTCTTTTTGTTTCTGCCTTGCAAATGATAAATTGTTAATGAGCACCTGTTACAATGTTAATGAAAGTGAGATCTGTATGTAAATAGAGAAAATTTAATAACTTAACAAGGTGGATTAAAATTCCCAACCTGCTCCTTGCTAATCTAATGCCAAACACCAAATAGTTGCTATCTAAGCAGGAAACTAGTTAATGTATTCACCTCCGTGTACTTTTCAAACTATAATTAATATTTTAAAAATTTATAAAACCGAAATCATAGGTTTGATTGTAACAAACAAAATATCTGCCTTTAATCTACTACAAAAGGTTGGCACAAATCCCCTTAAATGATACTAAAATGTAAACTGCAAGGCAGCACTGAGGAATTGATTATGTTTAACTTCTTTTGCATTTGTCCTAATCATATTCTTTATAATTGTATTTAAAATTACTCCAAAACAGTTGATTGGTAATTCTGTAGCACAGAAGAAATATGGAACGAGAACCTTGTTTCCCTGGAAGAAAAAAAAAAAAAAAAGTCCTGTTATAAATAACTTTCAAGGTATGTCCTCTGGACATTGGGGGAATATTAACACTTGACAAATGGACATTTGTTGGTTTAAACTAAAGTGAAAGTTATTGAAAGGGAAGAAGCAAGGCTCTTATTCCTTAGAAAATAAACTCACTCTTCTGTGGTTTCTCCCTGCTCCAATTTACAGCAATGCCCCTTTCCCCCATCCCTCCTAACTCACGCCCTGCTAAGTCCCGTGGCTGCCCCAGGCAAACCCAGTGGTTTCTGCTCCGACTCGGTGCAGCCTTGGAGGGCTGGAGCTGTCGGTGGAGCCCCACCGCCCACGTTAACCCCAGCCCTGCAAGCAGGGCTTCGCTGGTAGAAGACCTGTGTTGGCAGGGGCTTCTGGAGGTCCTTGATCCACCCTCCTGCCCCGAGAAAGGTTAACTTCAAACCTACACCAGGTTTCTCAAAATCCTGAGGATGGAGACTCCACAGCCTCTCTGGGATGCTGTCTCAGGGCTGCACCACTCTCATGGGAAAGGGTTGGGTTTGGGTTTGGTTTTTTTTTCTTAAAACCAGTAGGAATTTCCCATTGCAACTCACCTCCTGCCTTCCTGCTGGGCACCTCAGTAGCAGCCTGTAGCTACAGCAGGGAGATGGAGGGAGAGAAGTTGCATCTTCCCCCTTCCAGCCTGTCTCCCCGTGGGCCACCTCGGCCACACGCCCAGCTTGCCCATATAAAAAACTGGTATCTGAGTCCTTCCTACCAGTAAGACACTTCTCTCCTCAGCTCCAGTGCTTTTCTCCCTGTTTCAGGAAGGTGGCCTGAAACACAGAGAGAACAAAGGGCTTTGGCAAGACCTCAATGCAAGCCCACAACCAAGCTGTGGTAAAGAAAAGCTGTATGGACGTCATGTAGAAATGACACTTGCAGTTGGCTGGGCTCTCACCCACCGCACCTTCCTCTTCAGTTCCTCTGCATGCAGGGACCTAGGTACAAACGCTGGTGCTGGCAGTCCATGACCACCCGTGATGGGTCTGGTCAGCATCCTCCCATGTCAAAGCAAACACTGCCATTGTCCGTGGGGGACTGATCCCCAGACAAGATACCACAAATGACTTTTTTTTCCCCTTTTTTAAAATTTTGGGTAATGTACATGCATACTCTGTCCTTTAATTGGGAAGCACTTCACGGGTCTGCACTTAATCAAGATGGATACCTCATTAGGACAGCTCCCAGGGAACCAGTTTAGCCTAACAACAGCAAATCGCAATGCTGCTGCTTAATTGGGACAATTTTTGCAAAGTCTCTGCTTAATGGAGACATATTGGGCCAGTGCCAGGAGTTAAGTGGTGTTAAATGAAATAGGTGCAAAACTCCAACTTCCTGTCTTTTTTATATAAAGATTGCCAGCTAAAAATGTAAATAAATAAAGGCTAAATATTTAGGAGTGGAGACTTCTGCTTTCTTTATTTTGTTGCATACGGTACCATAAGGGAATGTGGGCTTCTTGGGTCCATACTTATTCCTACCTCCAGTTACATCCTTGACATGCAGAAGCTTTTCTCCTGTTGTGCTTGGACAACACATAGCACCTCTGGGTCCAGATCTGTGATGGAAGATCCTGGTTTTGTCTATCATAATCAAGATAAATTGTCACCCTCTACTTAGCCTTCCTGTAAAGGCATCTGTATAACTGTAGGAGCAGGTCTATATAGGAGCCAAAGCCTTAACCCTGGAGCTCTGTAAATGGAAGCCAAGGTCCCCAGTGGAGCATCCCACATGTACAATCCCATACATTTCTGTGGTCCTGCCATCCAAGGACCTTACTGCTCTGGCTTAGGGGTCAGAAATATAAGTCTTCCACCTAAATGACACAGAGGACCTACTCAATAATACATTCATGCCTATGGTGGGAAACTTTCCTCCATTTCTGTGAAGTCAGGTGTGTCCCCCTAACAGGATGTTGCACTATTTGCCTTGAACAGTGCAGCACCACGTGCAGCCCACCGGTGTGGTGGGAAGGCTGGGCTGGTGGATGAGGCCCTTGCTGGAGACTCTGGGCACCCCTGGTTTTGACAAGAGCCATGACAGAAGGTCCAACCCCCCGGCTTACTTGCCCGTGCCTCATTCCTGCGACTTGCTCCCACAAGGGTCAAAGTCCTCCTTCTCCCGGATTCCCTCCCTGCACATGGAGGGCTGCAATCTTGCTCTCTCTCCCATTTTGCTTTGGAAATTCAGCTGCTGGGACAGCACTCTGCTGTTCAGTAGAGGGTTAGCTTCTGGGCAAAGGCTGCTGACAAATAAAGTAATCACACTAACGACAGGCGCTTCCCAAAATCACTCAGGGCAGTACCAGCCACCAAGCATGCTGGGAACCGACAGCCAGAGCATCTTCAGAACATAAAACCAAGCTCCCTTCAAAATACCTTTCCCATGATGTTCTAAGATCTGCTTAGATATTTCTGAGTGTTAACATTAACTGATGAACAAGCCTGAGAGGCATCAAAGCATTTTTTTCTTCTCCCTTCATCATTAAGAGAAGCTGTTTTACAGGTAGCTGAGTAATTTGAAGGAAATAAAAGGTGTGTAAGAATTGTCTGTTTAAGACATTGACTCAGTAACCTGTAAAAGATTTAGTTAAATACATTTCCTCGGGACTCCTACAGTCTTTGACTGAAAGTGGTTTGTACGTAAACAAACAACAACACTCCTTCCATCCATTAAAACCCACCAGTCACTTTAATACATCACAGTGTAACCATTTAGCTCAGTCATTTTTCATTGTTTGACCTCACTTTTAATTAGAGACTAAATTATTAATGCCATTTGATAGGAGACAAACTACTTGGAAGTGCTGCTGTTCTCTAGGCCAGCTCTCAGGAACTACACACTCAGATTTTGTACGTTTCAAATAAAACACAAGTGGCCAGAGGAAAAACAATTTACATTTACAGCTCCAACAAACCCAGCATCCATCAAGAGTTTGGTGCTTAAAAAAAAAAAAAATCTTGTGCAGTGTTAACAGTAGACTTTTAAAAATCAGCAAGAAAATATAAAGTTCCCCCAGAGAGTAAATCCCTGGAGATTTCTCGAGAAGTTCACGAGCTCTGGAAAAGTAGTTGCTGGATCCTGTAATCGCAACGCCTAGGATCGCTTAAAGAAGTTAGCAGTGCATTTTCCCCGGCACAGCTTTGATGTAGAGGTTCCTAAGGCGGGAAGATGAGCCCATAGAAATAGGAAAGCTGAAGGTGATTTAAAGCCAGAGAGTGAGAGGGCACGGCTGCAGCGGAGACCCAGCGTCTGAGCCAGCTTAGCTGATACCAACAAGCCCTGAATCGTTCCCAAGCAGGCAAGGTCAGCGTGTAACGTGCCCATCACCAGGGCATTTGATCCCTTGTAAGCACTGACCTGTTTTTTCCACTCCTGGCACTTTCTCTCTGAGGGCAAGGAGTGCTGTAAAACTGCAATTTCTCTAACACCGGAGCAAACACGACATCCTGCTCACAGAGAGAAAGATCTGGCGCCAGGTCCTCCTCCAGAAAAATAAAGATTGGGCTCACAGTCATCGTCATGAAGGAGAGGACAAATCTGGGATCCTTGGGACAACTGTAGGGACTGGGTTAGATCTCCCTTTCTAATAAAGAGCCTGAGTGCGGGCCATTTCCCTCCCATTAAAGCCAAGCCTGGGTGACCCCCAATAAAAATACTTTGAACTGCCGCGTTGGATAAA
>NW_009619228.1:0-3741 GCF_000690535.1 Cariama cristata | reverse complement strand
CCCCAGGGGAATGTTTAGCCATCATCTCCTTTATTTGGGGTTTTTAGTGTTTCCCAGGGCTGAACCATCTTTGACCCTGGGTGACAGCCCACCTACTGGGGCTGGGGACCACGCAGAGCAGCCTCCCAGCCCCACCACCGGCGAGAGCCCCAGGGGCATCTGCCCTCTCGAGAGGCATCTAGGAGCCAACAGCACGGGGCTGCCAGGAGCTGGCGAGGGGATCACGCTGCAATAAGGTGTTAGAAAAAAAACATACCAAACCCTTGTAAAAACTACCACTCTGGAAGCTAGATAAGGACCTGGGGACATATTGAGGGGAACTATTTCTCCCACAACGTTCAGCGTCAAGCAAGATCCCTTACTGTGTTAGACAACTGTTTAGCTGTTTTCCGCACGACTGTAGTATTATCAAACAAGAATGTAAGTTTTCTGTACTGCTGCTAACAAGCAAAGCCATCGGCCTTTCCCACGTCCAGCTCCCGTTGCCGCCTTTGGATGCTCTGACTTAGACCCAAATCTCACCTGGTTCTCCTCTGTTGCAATTGGGTGGTGGAAGCCCTGCACCCCCTCATACAATGAGGGGGAGAGATGCTCCTCAGCTATTACACAGCGTTTGCTGCCTCTACTAAAGGCACAATGCAAATAGCAATAATGTTTCTGCTTATTTGATGAAGCAGAAAACATGATCTCCATGTTGTTGTTTAGAAACAGAACAAGAAATCAGTTTTTCAGCTGAACTGGCCTTTCTGCAAAGGATGATGCCTGTCAAGCCCATTTATTTGGACTCATAACGTTTCCCTGGCACAGATTTAAAGAGTTTTGTGTCCTGTCCTTCCACTTAAAGCGTAAGGTTTCAAGTTCTTTGCCATTCAAACCTAGCCTACAAAAATTCACTCAGTTAGAATTCAGTCTGCAATGCTATTACTGTCAAGTCAGAATGTGGTTTTATTTCTTAGACATGTGCCTCTTGTTTTGTTAGGTTTCGAGCAGTTATTTTCACTTACTCCTAAGAAACGGAAAAATTGTTCCTTCTTCTTCCCCCAACCCTAAAAATGATATAATCTCCCCTGTATGTTTTCAGTGTAAAATAACCCAGTGCATATGAGGACTAATGGCCCTAAAGAAGCTGGCTAGATCTACTCACTCAATAATCCGTGCTTTCAAAAGGCCTAATTTCACAGTTACAGAGACACCCCTGAGCAGTTTTGCTGCGAGAGCAAGAGCTCGTAGCATCTCCTCTTCTCTCGATATGCTTCAGCAGCTCCCTCTAATGTCAGTGGGGACCCCCATGTACAGCTCCAAGAAAATCAGACAGCACCAGACCACATCCTGCCCTTAAATGCACATCCACAGCTTCCAGTGGAGGTAATGAGACCCTCATGGCATCACGAGGGATGGAAGCTGGTCAGGAGGATGGAGATGCTCCTAGGACCCAGCACGTCCAGCTCACCCTAAGCTCCATCTGCGAACAGGGCGATGCATCCACTCAAGATGCTGCCACGCGGGAGGGACCCTGGGGATGGGAGCCCCTTCCTCTTCACCGGAGCTGGTCCCAACGCCGGGAGAGAGAACTGCAGGACAGAGGCTTGTAGCATAAAGTATCCAGAGTCCTTGAACAAACCCTCCGTTCACATTCATTTCTAATCTGCTGATGCCCTACGTCCAGTAGTCAGTATTTTAAATTGTTATTAAATGTCTTCGGGGGGATTATAATTTGTATGCCTGATTATACAATGGATATACCTATCTATCTCGTGGTATCACAAATAGCCATACCATAATGATGATTGAAATATATAATCCCCCCAAAGATGGTCAGAACAATTTAAACTTCCCCCTGCTTAATTAAGAGAGTTAGGGGATTAGGTACATGATTTAAATGGAGAGGAAGGTTTGGTTTATGTTTTTAAAACCTGATGGAGGCACAGGGAACTGGTGAGGGAGAAGTTAGACTGCCTTGTCCATCCTTATCCAGCTCACTCTCAGACAGACCTGCCTGCCTGGCACTTGGAGATTTTTCTCCTTCGATGAGGATAGGAGAGCTCTTTTTGTCCCTATTTCTACCTTCCAACATCTCCAGCGACTTCCCGATGTCCCGGTTTCCCTTCCCGGGAAACCACCTCAGCACCCAGCCTGGTGTCATCACAAAGGTGCCATGGCCCCTGTGGCCCCATCCTTGTGACCACAGAGCACTCTGGGTTTGCATCGCTGAGACACCCAGGGCTCCGCACGGCCGTATCGACCCACCGTGCCCTGCCACCTCCAGCCTCTCTTCCTAGAGCAGGGCGACAACAGCTTTGTCACCTGTGGGTGACCGTGAGGGATGAGGTTTCTTTGGGTGAGCTCCAGGGGCCCTGTGCACAGAGGAGGAACATTTCAGAAGAGGGTTAAAAAAATCAAGCTGAACTCTCCCAAGTTTCCCTTCCTTCAGCAGATCTTGGACCTGCCAATACCGCGCCGAGCAGAAGTGATCAGTTTGTCTTCTTCACACTGACGATAAATCCAATCACACCTTGGACGGGTAAATAGAATCGATTGAGTCCCTGCAGCACCGTGCTCCCCTCGGCTCGGCGCCAGCCCCCTCTCCCTCATCAGCCATGCTAACAGGGAAAAACAGGCAGATTTCACTCCCCGCATTTACCCGCTGATTGCAGAGCCATCTTTGTCATTAAGGGTAAATTAATCAAGAGGTGAACGTTTTCGACAAGCCACACTGTTTACTTTGAAAAAAGCAGAAACAAAATTAGTGCAACACAGGGAAAGCCAGACACTTGCTGGGCAGAGTGCAGAAGAAGACAAATCCTTCGTAAAGCAAAATTACTTGTACATTGTTACTGACTCCGAGCACAACTTAGGAAGAGGGATCCCTGAGCAGGCAGGGAACTCCGTGGGGTCCCGGGGCTGCCCTGGGCAGGACTCCCTGCACTCCTTCCCTGTGGTCCCTGCTGCCAGGACCCCCTGCCCCAAAAGCCAGGGCTCTCGTGCATCACATGCACAAGCATTGGGGTTACTTCGACACCCTGATGCTCACCCATCTCCTCTGACCACAGGTGCCGGTCTGGGATGTCCCCAGTCCCTTCATGTACTTGGGTCCTTCACTCCAGACCTAGCCAAACCCTTCGGCCTGGGAAACAGGCGCAGAGAAGTTTGCAGCCATCCATAACTCTCTCGCTGGGTCTGACCAGATGCAGCTGAACCATCGTCAAGTTAAGAGGAAAAGATCAACCCGGATTTAAGAGGCAGGAAGGCCTCCATAACTCTTCCTTAGAGCACAGCCCGGCTGAATTTATGCTCTGCAGCGCGGTGGCAGGAAACAGATATAACTCGTAGCGATGGCACTGCTCCTTCTGTGAGGGAGGCTCTCGCCCCAGCCCCTGATGGGAAACTTTTGGGGCCACATCTGAACTCTGGGGCAGGGCGTCCTAAGATGTTGCGTGTGGCTCCTGGTGCAGATCCATGGCGCCCGTAGCAGGGAAGATATTTTTTTTCTTCCTTTCTTCTTCTTTTTGTCTTTGAAATCTTGTCAGTATATCAACACACTTGATAAGGGCAGTGTTGTAGTTACACTTCTTTAATTAAGTGAATAATTAAAAAGAAGTTGATCATCAATTAGTTAATTAAATAATTAATCCATTTTACTTTCATACCCTTTTTTGTTAATCACTGTGGCTTCGGTAATGAGCCTCCTATGGGTTGCTAAGCAACTGCCTCCTCGTTTAAACAATCAGCAGCTGCCGCCCG
>NW_009619227.1:114946-117229 GCF_000690535.1 Cariama cristata | reverse complement strand
GGTGCGGCCTCACCAGTGCCCAGCACAGGCGTCCCCTGTCTGGTCTGGTCCTGCTGGCCACACTATTCCTGATACAAGCTGGTCCTGCTGGCCACACCATTGCTGATACAAGCCAGGATCTGTTGGCCTTCTTGGCCACCTGGGCACACTGCTGGCTCATGTTCAGCCGGCTGTCGACCAACACCCCCAGGTCTTTTTCTGCCGGGCAGCTTTCCAGCCACTCGTCCCCAAGCCTGTAGCGTTGCATGAGGTTATTGTGACCAAAGTGCAGGACCCGGCACTTGGTCTTGTTGAATCTCATACACTCGGTCTCAGCCCATCGATCCAGCCTGTCCAGATCCCTCTGCAGAGCCTTCCATCCCTCCAGCAGATCAACACTCCCACCCAGCTTGGTGTCATCTGCAAACTGACTGAGGGTGCCTTTATTACATTTAAAGCTTTTTCACCTTAAATAGTTGGAGGGATTCCGAGCTGCCTTCTGAAGGTTTGAAGCAGGGGCTCCTCAAGGGACAGCTGGCACCGGGGACTGGGAGACGTCAACCTTGGCGGTGCTGCTCATTGAACCGGCACGTGAACTGCCAGTGGTGGGTGACATCTGTCTTGCCACTGCCAAGCAAGACTGCCATTTTGCTGGGGAAAAAAGCCAACATTTCCTTGTACAGGCTGGCAAGTTTCACCTTGACTCTAAACTAGGACAACTCATGTTATGTTTGCTGGAGGAAATACAGTGAAAACAAACCTGTGATGGCAGGGAGAAGAGCTGGCTGGATGCTTTTTGCCCCCATCTCTGGTCTATAAAAGTGAGGAAATCTCACTGAGGGTCATATCTGAGAATGTCTGTGGATATTCACAAATCTGTCAGGTTTTGCTCAGCAAAGAGCACTGAGTTGTTTGGCCAAGGCAGTTCAAACCCACCCTCCTCCTCTGGTGAAGGAGCTGAGAAGCAGCGGAGGGTCGGGGGAAGTGTATTTCAGCTACTGTGCAGCCGTTTGTGTCTCACACTGCCATGCAAACTGTGTGGGTTTGCAATTTTAGGCAGTGGGGCTGCCCTCGAGGAAGAGAGAGAGGTTTATCGGAGCTGGCGCTGTGAACAGCACTTGGCTGCTAACGCTGCCACTTTCGTTTAAGGCCAACATGAGCTCACGTGCTTTACACAACTGTGGGCGTTGCAAAAAATCAACAATTGCTGACAATATATCTACGGATAAGCCCAAACCCAAGCTATTCCTTGAACTTTGAACAGTGAACTCCACTGAAGTGACAAATGCTATTTATATAGGAAGCAGGCAGAATTTTAATTCTGAATATTCTTATAGCTAAAGTCTTGCTTAAAAATGGATCCAAAGTAGTCAGTTTAAACCTCTCAGTGATGTGTTTATTTTAGGTTTCTTTCTTTCACATTTGTGACTCAACAACCTGGCAGCAAAAGGCCTCCACTATTCTCATCATACAGGGCTGTGTGTTTAAAGAAATTGGACCCAATGATGTCGGTTATGTTGATCTTGCCGAACTACCTCTTCCAGCAAGAAATTACTTAGCCAAGATCATTTCTGGGTGATAAATATCTCATTTCCTTCAAAACCACAAATGCCTTTTGCCCAGAGAAGACGGGCTGGAGCAGCAGGACAGTGAGGCCGGTGAACCTCCATCCTCTGACCCAGCAGCCACCCGTGTCCCTTGGTGGGCTGCCTTGGGCACCGCTCCCCATCGAGGGTGCCCAGGCCACCCCTCACCATGGGTCCATGGTGCCGGGAGGGTTGTGCAACCGAGGCTCACCACCCACCGAGACCTGACCTGCCCCTGACTGCAGGGCTGGGTGCAGCCTTGGGGAACCCCACAGTTTCCTACCTGGAGAAGCAGAAGGGACAGAGCTTGGTTCACCTTTGGGGCTGCTGTATCACTAAAGTGACAGAAGTTCCAGGAGCAGATTATATATTGAGATAAATTTGGCTGTCTGTGGCATTATCACCTCTGCCATACGCAGGTATTCCCAGACTGAGAACAGGAGCCAGCAAGGACACATGAAAACCTCTGAATGGTGTTTACCTGACCAGTAAAAGCCCGTGCTTTCCCATACCAGGTCAAGCCAACGCAGCAAATCCAACATGACAGGTTGAACGACAAACCAGTGTTTCTTGGTGCGTCCTCAATATCTTCATGTATGTATGTCAGGGCCTAACCTCCACACATGGAGCTGCTCACTGGAGATCATAGACCTGCAAGAAAGTTTACTGCAGACCCGCTTTGTCCCCATCTTCCCTCTGTTCAACCCTTACGGCCTCC
>NW_009619227.1:31712-114915 GCF_000690535.1 Cariama cristata | reverse complement strand
CTTTCCCTGGTAGCCTCTTTGCCACCTAAACCTTTGCAGTCTGCTCTCCGTGCTCAAATACCTCCTGCTGTCTGCTCCCATCTGCATAGCATGGAGGCTTCGTTCCTGCGGCAAGACTTCTGTCAAGGTGCAGTTGCTCTGGGAAGTGGGTCACACATGGAAATGTCCCCCAGAGAGCAGAGGTTCTTGGTTTTAGAGGGTGAACTTGGCTTCAGAGAAGCTGGGTGACCCCTGATATGATGGAAATTTGTAGAAATGGGGTGTTTTTAAAGACCATGGAGGCTGTTGGCATAGTTATTTTTGTTCCTTGATCCCATAATCCCATCTCAGGGCTCATTTCTCTCTTTGGGGAGGGAGTCCCACTATGGGAGAGGCTGTGAGCTATTGAAGAGAGTGAGAAGAGGTCAGCTCAGCCTTGCCTCCCAAGCACCCAAAATACCCAACCAGTTTCCAGGAGGTGTCTAACATCAGGGAGGTTAGTCTTTGATGGCGAGAAGAAATGAGGACCATGAGAAATTATGCTGTCAAATAAGACACTTCAGTGTTAATCAGGGGCATTAAAGAGTCAGTCAAAGAGAAAAAACAGGAATGTAGAGAGCTGCAGAGGACAACTGCTGTCAGCTGCCGGTGGCAGAGGTCCCCAAGCTGGTGGTATGTGCAGCACACTCGCAGCTGGGAAAGCACCATGCTGCTCCCAAAAGGTGCTTGGCAGCGTGGTCAGCCCTGGTTTGAAAGCACAGGAGGTCTGAAGCGGCCCTGGAGCTCACACCCATGTTCACATCCTCCAGCTCTTATGTCCACTGCGAGGCACAACCTGCAATGCAGATCTCTGGGGTGGTCGTGGGAGGCTGGGGAACACGGACGTGAACTTTGTTTCTGTCTGTGTAAAACAGACGTACGGGAGGTAGATGAAACAGGGAACAGGATGCGGGCTGACATTTCAAACACTGCCAAATCTCAATCTGTGGATTCAGATCCAGTGCTGTCTTTAATTACTGCCAACCTTTTCCCTTGTAGTCTCAGTTTTGATGTAACTGAAAGGACTCCATCAACCACACATTGTTGCCAAGTCCTGTCCTTTCCCCTTTCCTTTCCCCTTTCCTTTCCCCTTTCCTTCCCTTCCCTTCCCTTCCCTTCCCTCTTCTCTTCTCTTTTTTATTTTTTTTTCAGCATGTACTATTCACAGGCTTCAAGGCTTCTCAAGTTTTCAGTTAAAACAGGTTCTAATCCAAAAAGTAAAAACTCCCTATGGATTTATAACTCTAATAAGGAAAAATGATGGAGCATCTTGAGTCAACCGACCCTGCCCCATGTAGATACAACGCGCACAGGTAACTACTGACCGTTCATCAGGATCGGACGGAAACGGGCAGGTGAATGTACGGTTGGACTTGATGATCTTTGAGGTCTCTTCCAACCATAATGATTCTATGATTCTGTGATTCTATGATTCTAATGGGTGGTGGCAGTGGCCCGTTTTCTTGTGCAAGTTGAAGGAAATGGAAAATAATGTCAGAGAAGAGTATCAAGAATGAGGGAAAACCAAAACTTTAGCATCCTTTCAATAGGTGTGAATATAGGCGTGGGGAAAAGAGATTTTAAAATCTGTAGTGACCTTTGGAGATATCTAAACCAAGAGCAACAAGGGGCTGAGGGCGGGTGGTGGGGCAAGGTAGGGACGTGTCGGCAGGCTGAGGGACAGGGAATAGCCATGAGCCTGCTGAAGATCATAAAGCCCTGACTTCACCCTCCATACCCGTCCCTGCAGACAAACCAAAAGCCTCTAATTTTCAAAGCCTCTCAGATTCAAGTCCCTTTAAGGTGCCCCATACCGAACAGGCAAAATGGAAAGAGCTAAAGTCACAGGCCACTTCTGGGAAAGACCAAATTTACCTATTTTTTAAAAAAATCTTATTTTGAAATTATCTGCAGTTTCATCTACTGAGGATTTTTCTAATGTTTTAAAATAGTCATGGTTTGCATTTTTTGGAAGAAACAGCATCAATTATCTTTTATTTAAATTTGGAAGCAAAATGTAGCTTTCCTGGTCCTCCAGTCAGCACGAAATCAAGGAGGATTAAACAGTGTGCAGTGCATTTCTCATTCATGCCCTTTTGGCCTTTTTTTTTTTTTTTCCCTAGGAAGTTACGGTCTCTCATCTTGAGCTGACATTACACACCAATCATCACCATTGGTGCTGAAAGCTAGGCTAACATTTGTGGCAGCAGCTACTTCTCAACTAAATCCCCATGTTTATCTTGAAAAACGCCAATCATCCTCCAGTCTCAATACCCAAACCCTGCAGGGCTGGTTAATGGCAACATTTACCAGTTGCAGCAAAAGCATAATCTGAGCAACCTCCTTCCTGGAGAGGCAACTTGGACAGCGATGGCAACCCATGGACCTCCTTTCCTTACCCGAGTCAGGACACCCAGAAGTTAAGCATTGGGAAGGGGAACTATTTTACGTCTGGAGACACCCTGAGAAGGGGAAGTGACTGGAGGTGATAACAGTCTGTTTGAGGTGCTTGCTGAAGTCTCCCGTCATCTAGAGTTTATAATTGAAAGGGGAATTTGGCCCTCTATCTCAAGAGGGTTGTAAGCTCAAACTAAATTTTCCAACAAATCTCTTAAGTTCTGCAGAGCTCCAGTGTAAGAGCTGGGGAATTTGTCAGCTAGCTCACTGAAGTCTAGGGGAAAAAAAAGAAAGAAAAAAAAGGAAAAAAAAAAGAAGGGTTTTTAATAAATAAAATACAAATCAGAGTAATAAAGTAAGCATGGTAGATTCAGTGTTATTTCTTTTTATATTAATTTTGTGCCTCCCCCACAAATTCAATATACCACAGCTTTGTATATTAAGAAAACATGTGCAACATGGAAAGTATTAAGCAAGTGGTGTAGGGGTGCATTCGAGGAGGGTCGTTACTTTTGGCTGTCTGAGAAGCTGTCTGGAGTTGAGGAATGTGCGTGTCAGCTGATTGAGACCACAGAAGTGATTAGCAAGGGAACCGTTAACGACGCTGCATGTCAATACACATCTTTAGGTTAAGGAGTTCATTGCCTCTCTCAGAACTGTGGTTTCAAGACTTCTGTAGACCTGGGAAGAAAACCCAATGGCAGTTTGCGCTTGATTCACATTTTCCAAAATTCATTTCACAAATAGAAAGGCTAGATACATCTTTTAATTCCTGACGAGCATTTTAATGTTGAGGTAAATGTGAAGAACAAGGTAGCCATGAAATACATGAGCGTTTAGCCTTCACCTCCCCTGTTGGTTACAATTTTTTGTTTTCAGGGAAGCTTTTCCTTGATTTATGAAATGTGCCTCTCCAAGGGTTCAAGTGTGAGTACAACGCAGCACCTTCCAACGAAGTGCTGATGTGCAGCATCCCCTTCAAAAGGCCGTCCCCACCCCCGGGAACAAGCACCTGCCATTCCTCCTGTTAAATCATCCTCTTTCCACCCCTTACCTATAGGTCTGAAGGAATAAATATTGCCCAAAAATGAATAGATCAAGATTTTATAGGCTGAAGGAAGAGAAAGACCTCTTGTTGAAAATGCTTTAGTGTCTTCATTTCACCTACCAGTGAGAAGCTGGAGCACCTCTGCTTGGCAGCACAGCTACGTGATGCCCTGGGCAGCCTGGGAGCCCCCGGCATCCCGATCTCCTGCCTGGACCCCACACTGCCCGCACCAAATCCAAGCCACTGTTCTTCAGCTGAAACATGAGGTGTCACCCCATGAGAAAACAAAGTGGTCTTTCACGAGAGGAGGTCCCAGGCCATTTCCAGCTTTTGGAGAGCCTCCAGAGCTGTTCCCAGCCGGACCATGGATATCAGGGGTGAGACATGGGTACTTTCCAGGCAAGACGTACCCACACAAGGCAACTACTACTTATTGTCCCCTACCGGTGCTGTTGGGAGGACTGCACCGTGCTAACCCAAACTTGGGGTGCGCAGGTATTGCTCACTGCGCTGCAGTTCAGAGGCAAATTAAAATCAACAAAAGTCCCAACTGAACAGAAGAAAAATAAACATTTGTTCAGGTCAGCTGCTCTGATCTGCTCACATTTTGCTCAGTTCCCCATACACTGCAAGCCAGAGCAATACATGATAGACATAAGTTCTAATCAAGTGGGTCTCTTCCTATCGGTAACACGCAGGCACAGTCAATCCTACCTTGGCCAAGGCCGGCTGGCTCTGGGTGAAGCCCTACCCTCAGCCAGCCTTGAGTTTTTGTTTTCAGGGAAGTTTTTTCCTTGATTTATAAAGTGTGGTTTCCCCTCTAGCTCCGGGACCAAACACCCATCATCCATCCCCACGCTGCCCACTGGCTCACGGGCCCGAAGGCGGCAGACGCCGGGCGAGCTAACAAGCTCCGTCAGCACATGGGGAGCATTGCTCTTTCCGATGATGGGTGCTGGGAGCGATGGTTGTGCTGCGGACATTTTCTGTCCCTGCCAATAGCTGCTTAAAATAACCACGAGTTCTTGCAAGAGTTAGGCACCAGTGGATTTAAACAATAGGCAAAAGTCCTTTGTGACCTCAGCTAAATCTTTCACCTGAAGAGAGCAGCTTTGGTTTGCACAAGCACCTACAGATTCAGATGTTTATTTCAGGTTGGTGTTTTTTTTTTTTAACAGCTGGGCTTGTCTTCTCTAGATATGAGTTTTTCTTGCGATATTCTGCATTTAATTATCAGCTGGGATGGAAAGCTTGCAGGCACAGCTGTTATTGCAACATTTCAGTGCTTTGACTTTCAGGCCCAGATGGAATGAACTGTGCAAAAATGGGAAATCAAGAGTAAAGCAAACTTTCTAAACTTTCAAAACAACTCGATGTGAGAAACAGGCTGGGACAGATTAAGCGCGCACACGGGCCGGCTGAGCTGCTGCAGTGATGAGTCACCGCCGTGACACCACGCCGCGGTACTCTGCTGCCGCAGAAATGCCGAGGGAAAGGGCTCCTCCGCAGCGTGCAGCTCGGAGCCTTCGCCTGCCGTAAATCTCTCTGTGGGGCTGAGTGAGGATTTGGCTCTGCCCTTATTTGGTCAAATAGCCTTAATTCTTTTCATGGCTGGAGGCCATCACAGATAATGACGTTATTTGCAGAAGAAGGTATTTGAGTGTAGATGTGGAGGACAATATGGGCTCCGTGGCTTGGTTGCCAAAGCATTGCCGTGGCTGTCACTGCGGGCAGGCGTGTGTGTGCGCACGTGTGCCTTCCTCTCCCCCCAGCGTCCAGTAGGTTGGAACCTCTCTAACAAGGTGACTGCTAAATACAAGCACGTGCTCAGACACAACTTCTCCTTTCCTTTGCTGCTGAAACAGTTTCATGACCTTAGAAAGTTCAAAAGCTTTTGTTTGGGTGAAGAGAGCTAAAATAGGACACCTGCCTCACAGGTCTCCTCATTTGCTTACCCTTGACATTACCTTCCAACAATTAGAAGAGCACTGGGGCACTGCCAGGGTGCAGGCGGGGTCCCTCCGGGTGGCCGGTTGCCCTGTGCACTCAGCATGGCAGAGGCCACCTCTAGGGCAAGCAGGGACCTGCCTGCATACACAGCCCAGGCCAGCAGCTTTTGTTTCAAAGCGCACAGCCAGGGTATGCCTCTCCCGTGCCCATCCTGTCATCAGCCCCAGCCACTGGCTTGCTGCTCCCGGCCCACTGTCGGGCTGTGCCAGAGGTGCTGATGCTGCTGGGTCCACATTTGCAATCCAGCAGGGAATTCTGTGCTGATGATGGTTTTGGTGCCATCCTTCACCTGCAGTGAGCTTGTCCCAGGTGTTCACAGAATCCCAGACTGGTGGGGGTTGGCAGGGCCCTCTGGAGATCACCCAGTCCAAACCCCTGCCAAAGCGGGGTAACCTACACCAAGTTGCACAGGATCACGTCCAGGTGGGTTTTGAATATCTCCAGAGAAGGAGACCCCACAGCCTCTCTGGGCAGCCTGTGCCAGGGCTCTGCCACCCTCACAGTACAGAAGTTCTTCCTCCTGTTCAGGTGGAACTGCCTGAGTTTCAGTTTGTGCCCGTTGTCCCTTAACCTGTCGTTGGGCACCACTGGAAAGGGACTGGCCCCATCCTCTTGATATCCGCCCTTAAGGTATTGATAATCCCGTCTGTGTTGGCATTTCAGGATCTGGGGGGGCTTCCCTTTCCCCCCCACTCCTTGGGGCACCTGCCCAGCTGCTGCCCACCTGCCCAGGCTGGGGAAGACCCCTCTCTCTGGTGGCACACGGTTCTCCCTTCGGTGGAGGGAAGTGCCCTGGGCCAATGCAGAGAGGCTGACGATGGGGCTCACCTCCCCTCATGCCAACCAGTTAAAACCCAGGTGATTTAAGGCACAAGCGCGACCAGGGCCACGGCGAGGGGCTGGAGCCCCTCCTGTGCTGGCCAGCCCGGTGGGGCTGCAGGAGCTGCCCCCCAGAAGTGCTCTTCTCTGCCTGCTAAAGCAGAGGGAGCCCAGAAGACTAGCTGACACCAGAGCTTTAACTCTTACCCAGGTGGAATTAAGCAAGGTTAACCCCACCTCTGATGGCAGAAAAGGCTGCAGGAGAGAAGGATTTGAATCCAGATGTCCGTGGCTCGTGCCCTAAAGCCTGGACAATCTTTCCTCTCTGGGACCAGGCATCCGAGATCCAGACTCTCGTCTGCAGTGTCAGCGGCAAATAATCAAACACCATGACAGTAGAGACAGCCTTAAGCACTTTTTCCTCTCAGAATTAATCAGATTATTTCCTCAGGATAATATTTTATTAATGTAACTGTAACCAATTCTATTAATACCTTTATTTACGAGCGGCTGCCTGTCAGGGGCGTACGCTGCCTGGCGAGGCCCAGCACCTGCCCCCAGTCAGCGGCATCAGTAGAGGTCTTCCAGTTGTCTTCACGCTAACGCTGAATAAAGTCCAGGTCTCCCTGTTTCCTTGTCAGCTGGTTACAGAGAAGGGGAAGGTTGTCCTGGCTCCCTTTGGGGGGCCAAAGAATCCAGTCCACAAGCTTAAAGGAGTGGATTTCTAGGAAGGCAGGATTTCAGACAGCTTTGTGGAGCTCTCCCCATTGCTTGTGGAAGAAAATAATCTCTTTGGCTGGCTCATCCCGTATTAGCTTCCCGATCCATCCCCCAGACTCTTGAGCCAGGGCTGTCCATACTTCATTAGTTCACTGAGCCCTGTTGCACCTGCCACATAGATGTTATTAGGTCACTGCTGATTAAATAGTTCAGTCTCTCTGAAATGACAGTCCTCAAAAAAGTGGGTTATGTGCTGAGGCCAATCCTGTTTGCTTCAAGGAGGGCCGGTGGTACTGGCCAATGTTGTTGGGTTGAGAGAGAATTTTGATGGAGGAGAAGGAGTTGCAGTAATAGGCTGGCTTTGTCAGAAATAATAGGCGGTGATTTCTCTGCCCCCCAAAGTGTTTTCAGAACAAAGATCACTGCTCTCCTGCCTCATCAGGGCACAGAAACAAGAATTCAGTTTTGTGAATTTTCTCCATAGAAACGCTCAGCTAAATAACCGATGGCTAAATAATGGATGGATAAATACGACAGGCTGCTGCTTAAACATGAAATATATGCAGGCCACAATACATGAGCAAGATATGGCAAGGAACGTCTTCTAATTTCTTTTATAAAGCTGGGTATGGTGGTGAATACAGATGTGATGTTCCCATTTCTAATGGGACAATATCGATCTTGTATTAATCACAGACTCACAGAATGGTTGAGGTTGGAAGGAACCTCTGGAGATGACCTGGTCCAACTCCCCTGCTCAAGGAGGGCCAGGTTGCCTCAGACCATGTCCAAGTGGCTTTTGAGTATCTCCAAGGATGGAGACTGCACAATCTCTCCGGACAACCTGTGTCAGGGCTCGGTCACCTGCACAGTGAAAAAGTGTTTCCTGATGTTCAGAGGGAACCTCTTGTGTTCGTGTGTGCCCCCTGCCTCTGGTCCTGCCACTGGGCACCTAATAGTCCCAAACACCCCGGCACTCTTCCCTGAGAAGGTAAGCCTCGGTGCTAGAGGAAAATACAGCTCGTGTACGATTACTCCTTTATGGCGGGCCCTTGGAAGTCACAATTACTGAGCCCTCCGCTGGTAAAAGGGCCTTTAGAAGAGAAGCTGGAAATGCTCTTTCTACTTATAGCGATGGGAACTCCACATCCAGGCAGGTCCGTCTGGCAGCTTTCATGCTCCGCGCTTGATACCAGAGACAGGACAGGTCCGAGTGAAACATTAGCCATTTTGACACTTCAGGTATTTTGATTCAGAATAAATAAAAACGATGGAAAATAACTCCCTGAAACTTCTTTTATTTGTTTTGGAGAATGAAAAGGATAATACCGAAGCTGTTTGAGGGTTTTTTCATAAGGCTATTACTTACACGTTGGACACAAAGCTTTAGGAGGGCAGCAATGCCGTTATGTATCGACAGCTGAACACCACTGCTGCCTATTTGCTCTCTCCGAGTATTGACTGTATTTCTTAAAGCTCCAGCTGCTGGAAGCAAGGGATTAAAAAAAAAAGTAAGCTTAGCTTTAATTCTGAAAATTCAGTGGCCAGGCATTAAAAAGGTGCCCTGAATAAAGACTGAGGAGCCAGAAGTCACAATAAAAAAAAAAATTCCCATCTCATTTTTAGTTCTCACTGCTTTTAAGCCCACCTTGTGATTTTGAAAGTTGGATTCATAAATTTCGATCGCTGGGGCTTGTAACACCTTGGCCAACATGACACAGGGAAAGGGAAAAATCAAAGCCTTTTAAAGTTGTTTTTCCTACTGATTTCTTAAGTCCCTAAAGAACTTTTAAAATTTCATTTATTTTTTGACTTCCGCATTTCACTCAACTTGGACAATGAAAACAGACCAGTCTTTCTGAGCACTGTGGCTACTGTGACCTGCAGAATTACTGCTTTAAACCTTAGCTCCCGCCTACAGCAAACTTACACATGCAGCAAGCAAATTCACGTTCCCCTGTATGTCACCCACTTCCCATCGTATTAGAAGATGCACAATGAAACTATTGTTGCCAAATAACAGCTACTAACACATACATCTAGGTTGCGGATTAACATAAATAACTTGTGCCCTTCTAACAGATGAGAGGATTATAAGGTATCCTATTGTGTAGGCAGTAAATAATCAACCTGATTTCTTTTAGACAAAAGCTAAATTTGAGGCCCGAATTATTACTTCTTCCCTAATAATAAAAGACAGCTGCATAAGGCAAAATGTGCAGCGATGCTTCGGCACAAAACCGAGAGCAACTCACCAAAGGCTTTGCAAAATTCGAAGAGGAGCAATAGATACTCCTATTTAAAGGAATAAATATCTCAGTTTTTATTTAATTTTATTAGAACTGATTTTGATATCTCACTCCTCTCCTGCTTTTTGATGCCACTGCTTCTTCTTGAGACTACATAGATTAGACCACTAACGAGGCACCTCCAGCTGTAAAGTTACCTGCAAAATTGTCCTTCTCCCCCGACGCTTCCCAAGCCCAGGCTCCGAGTCACCATTACCATAAGCTGCAGAGCAACTCCTGAGCCTGGGATTTGCATTCTCAGGAGACGCACACAGCGATGCCATTATCTGAGGGAGTGGAAATCAAAGTGCGCGAGGTCAGAGGACAATTTTTATCTGTCTGAAGAGACACCTTTATTTAGCACTGGTTTTTGGGGAGATACAGACCCTCAGTCAACTAAGGCCTGAGGTTTCCTCACCAGCTCATGCAGAAACTTTTCCATGCCATTTTCTGAGAAATGCCCAGTTACAGAGCGTACCTGCTATGGGGCAGGGTGGCTCACATACGCTTCTGGGGGTTTAAAACAAAACAAAAAAGACGACTTTAAAATGGTGCCTCAGGTTTGATGCGCTCATCGAAAAAAGAGGGCAAAAGACAGAGATTCACACCTTCTTTTACTGACTTGTACAGTGTTATTTACAAATTCTCAATCCACTGGGATGATCCCACCCTTCCAGGATGCCAGCCGATGTTTGCAGGGCTGCCAGACAGAGGAGGGGGCAGGAAAAAAAGAAGTATAAACTCCTGGGTGTCATGATGCTGTATTTTACAGAGTCACTGCTTCAGAAATGAGGCGACAACAAACTGGCTTCAGTTTTGGCTACCCTATTTCAAAAAAAAAAAAAAAAATAAAAAGAAGGAGAAAAGTCCCAGGGAGAGGCAGCAAAACCAACTAGAGACAAAGAAAATGTCTGGAAAAAGACAGGCTGAACAGATGGGAATTCCTCTGTCTATACCGGAGCAAAATAACACAGGAAATGATTTAAAAAAAAAAAAACAAAAACCCACCATATCAAATAATGAATGGCAAATGGAAAAGTAAAGCAGAAACTTCTGTAAATACGTTTGTATAGAGGTTATACTGCTGAGTGTGCGTTACAGGTATTCTTCTGCCTCGATTTAGAGAAGACAGAAATTGCTGTGGTCAAAAGGGAAGCAGATGTTGGCCTCGAGCAGACGGCAGCAGTCGGTGCTTCAGGTGCCAGAGATACCAGAAGAAACGCTAGCACGGCAGCGGCCATCCAAACTCTATTTCCTGAACCGTTTTCGATAACTTTGGGGTTCTTCCCTTTCCCTCCAACACTCTCTGGCACTGCCCAACATCAGAGTGACATCCTCGATGAGATGGACCAACCTGGGGCAACAGCTCCACGGGTCCTGCGTTAGCGATGCTAGTAGTCTCAAATATTTCTGTACCTTTTCTGAAACTCTGTCAGGCATCCTTGGGCTTCTGCGCTCAAAGTTTGAGCCCAGTGCAGGTTTCCACAGACCATTTTGATATCCATCTTGCAAGTCCACCGTGAGACGATCTCCACCCAGCTGCTAAGTCATGAAGAGGCCCCCATGTTTCGTCACCTTCAGCCAAAGCCACCTCCAGAATCAACCAAACCAGAGCAAAGCAGTAAAGCCAATAGTACATTTGTACGGGAGGACAAAAGCACGCCGAGTCCCCCAGGCTATGGGCTGAAAGCAAGACCAGCCGGTAAGCACCTGCAGTCTTTCCAGTTTGTGCAAAACCAAGCAATTGCAGGGTGCCAGACAAATTTAGAAAACAAGGTAATGAATCAAACGAGAGGGAAGAGTAAGAAAGTATGGCTGAGGGTCCAACCCATGAAAATAGGCATTAAGCTAAATCAGCTTCATAACTAAGGTTGGGGAAATCACACTGCATTTTAATTTCTCAAATTAGAGCTTACCCATGGTGGTGAACCTCAAGAGGAGGAGGAGGAGGATGCTGGCCTGCCTCTGCGTCAGCCCCACGCCGGCCCTTCTGCCTGCCACACCTGACACAAGCACCCGTGCCCTCTTCACTCTCGCTCTGACATGGCTCCACGTGCCCTTCACGGCCAGCTCTAACTGGAGCACGACAGACCTGCAGCAGCACTTTGAAAGGCCGCGAAAATAAACGTCTGCGTTCCTCTTTGCACTAATGTGGGCGATTGGAGTGAATAGGTTGGGGTAAAACATGAAGGCCCGCTCCAAATCAGAGCCCTCTAACAGTCCTGGGATGCCCCAACCGAGGATTTTTGCAGTAAGAAATTCAGAAATCGCAGCCCTGAAGAGGCACCTTCTGAGTAACACAATCACTCAGGGATTTGGAGAGCAATCAAAGCAACAGGTTTTTTCGGGTTTTTTGTGTTTTTTTTTTTTCCCATGTGGTACAGTACTAAGCACTGGGAACAAACTTTTTCCCAAGGAGGGCCCTCTTTTAATCCCAGGAGACATTTTCCCTGATAGCTTTAAGTGACTGGTGACTCCGCCAGCACCGGTTTCTGTAGCATCCAAGCTGAGACACCCAGAAGGGAGATGCTTTTCTGTTGGCAGAGAACAGTGCCTCCCACCATGGCCCCCCCCAGAAGGTTAATTGCTTTTGGAAGTGCATACCTCCACCACCCAAGGTGATTACTCCGAAGGGAAATTGCTGGAAGAACTCATTAAGGAAATAGGAAGCCATTCTGCCTCATTGAGTATACCCTATCCTTTAGGAAAAGCACGGGGCTGGGAAACAAGACCCAGGTGAGATCAAGACCCTGGCTTTTTCCTCTCAGATAAGAGCGTGAAAACCGTAGTAAACAATGCACGCTCTGTATCGGTCTGCCGAACACTGGGATCGCGGGCTTAATGCGCCCTAAACCCGTGACAGACAGCATAAACTACTGAATTCCTTAAGTGACCTTGGAAGGGACTAGCTCGGTTATCAAGTGGCAGCCCAACATCCAAGCCTCCTGGCAGCAAGGTGTCCAGCAGAGCTTTTTAAGCACATTATTCTTTTGTGTGGCTGTGGAGCAAGGAGGTGGAAGTACAGTGACCTCCCTGCTACCTCAGAAGCACGGTTACTTCTCCCAAGTCACGTTTTCCCCCATCGCCGTCCCACCAGAGCTGACACGCCACCTCCTTCTTCGCTTGTCTCCTTGCTGGGCTCTGCATCCCAGCTGTTACAGCCGCGTTTCATTGAAGACCACAGCACAGCGATGAGTAAGTTCCCTACGTGAACCAAGGATGGGAAATGACATTTCTTGTGGGTGCAGCCTAGCTAAGGAAAGAATCCCCCTCCTCCTCCCTCCCTCCCTCCCACAAAACCCAGCCTAGATGCAATATATAGCCTTGGTCTTGTCTAGCCCGTCACATTTCTGACACACAAAGCATCCTCAAAACATCCTCAGGTAAGACATTCTTCCTACCTCCTGCTATTTAACAAACGTAGACCACTTCAGGATTTAACCAGGAATATCGATTCAGCATTTAGCAGGGGGACTACTAGGATAGCAGAGCTGGGACACATGCCACTGCTCCCAGACGTGTGCCCAGAACGGTGGGCGCCGAGGGAAGACTGGGGACTCGAGAGCCTGCTGCAAGCTGACCCCGCGTACCCAAGGCCTCCCGCTCCAAGGTGCATTTGCTTGAGGGCGTACAATTCCCCAGGGAGGTAAAACAGGAGGAGCGATGAGAGCACCAGGTGGAAGAGCTCTGACTCAGCCATGGGCTACCAATACCCAGGGATTTTGTTCATTCCTTAATTTTCCTTTCTTCTGCTTTGCCATCTAAGCATCCCATCTAAGCAAGCACGCCTGTGAAGCAGCATTACCTTAAAAACAGCAGAAGGATAAAAAAGGACTTTTGAAGCTGCTCCTATTTCTTTTCCTTCCCGCTTCCACTAAGAACCTCTTTTCTAGAGCGGGAAGATGCAGCTTCTAATTTTTAAGACAGATTATTGGGAACATGAATTTAAATACGGAGAGCCAATCTAGATTTGCAGGAAGGCACCCCAGAGTACCATCTCATTGCAACATCTACGAATGGAGGAGCCATCTCAATCCATCCCACCGCCGATGCCGAACAGCTCCCTACAGGATATTTGCACGTTTTTAACGCCTTGGCCTTGTGCCTCACATGCACCAGAGAGAGACTTTTGGACCAATAAAACATCTCTTGTCATGGCTTAATGCTGTAAGAATTAATTTATCACTAATCATTTCCTCTTTTAAAGCCCTGCTCTTTGGAGAGCTGTGACATAATTCTTAAAAATCACACTGAAAAGCAGAAGTACACCGTCCCCTCCAGCTCCCTGCCCACAAAAGCCAGCTTTTCAAATGTTTTCCTTTTTCCCAGTTTAACTTCAGCTCTTGCAGTTGTTGAGGGGCCGAAAACACTGATCATGGGGGTGCTGGGGGGAACAGCTTGAGTCCCCTCACAGCTCCTGCCCGGGCACCCTCCGACCAAGGGTCTGCTGGAGGCTTGGAAGGGCTTTTCCTTCATGGTGGTGCCGTCCACCGGCCTTCATCACAGAGCTAAGTCTGAATTCTAACAAAGCGAGGCCTGACAAAGTAAAGGTGAAGTTTTGACTTAACTGAAGCTTAAGGAAATATGATTTCACTTTAAATAAGTCTCTCTCTGTCTCTCTCGCGTACATGCGACCCCAGCGTAAGTGACTTCATCTTTCACAGTTGAAGATCAGCCATTTCAAAGCTGTATTTTTCCCACAGCGAGTCACAGTTTCTGCTCTCCTGGCAGACTTGCACAATCGACATCCTAAATAAACCACAAAAGCAAGGCAATTTGAAGTTATTGGACGCTTTTATTTCAATGTAGCACCCAGCTCCATATCACATATATTTTCCAAAATTAGATGGGCATAGTATAGAACACTATACATTTTGCAGCTTACCACGTGGACAGTCTGCAGCTGTGAAAACAAATTGCTTAAATCTGGCTATCTACTTTATAAGTTAAATTCAAATATATAATAGCCTCAGGGTATTTTTTTTTCAGATTAACAACGATAATGCTTGCAATACGATTTTCTTATATCAAAAAATCAGTAACGGAGTAAAACATAATGCATATGTTCATAGCACATTATCATAAAGATAACTGAAAAAAAGCTTCAAAATACATCACCTTCTCAAAGGTACTACATCACTTGGATTGTTTTTTTTTTCCCTCCCCCTGAAAAAATACTTGAACTCTTTAGTCAATAAAATATGTGACTTCGTGAGCCTGTGTATTTTCTTGTCAAGGACCGTGTGTGCTGAAGGGCCGATGGTGCTGGAAAAGGGACACCCCTCATTCCCTGGCTAGCAACACTTCCAGGCTCTCCTCCTCCTGATCTGGAAGCTCAACTGGGAGGAAAGCAGCTTATACACCACCAAAAGGCAATTTTTGTATCGTGCCCATCCTAAATGCTTCCTCTGAAGGGTTCTGAGTCCCAATGATCCCTTTGAGGTCCTTTTACCGCACAAGTTGTCACCACCCCGTGCTGGTTAGCCCTGGCAGTGTCAAGCCGGGACTGTCTGGATGGTAGCCGAGCAAGTTCCTGTCCCCAGTATGGATACATAATTCCCAGCAGCAAAACTACTGCCATGCATGTAAAAACAGTTTGGAGATAATCTTTTGAGTTAAAAAGGGTATTCACCAACTTACCAATAACAGGGCTGAATCCACTAATCGCTGCCATTTTTGCTACATCACCAAAACTCCCTGGAATAGAGAGCTGAGAACTGTCTGGAAAGAGGTGGTAATATTTCCACTGCATCCTAGTATAAAACTGATAACTAGGAGAAGGACATTGACCATTAAGGATTAATGTTTGTGCACAGGCAGTTTGTTTAAAGGAATGCCTCTGAAATGGAAGCTGCATGCCTTGCTTAATTACCAGGTCATTATTTATATTCAAAGGCTCAAATAAAAATGGGTTGATCTACAAAGGTAAACCAGTCACTACACTTAGCTGGGAATTTTTGTTTTCCACCACTAATTACCATGTATTGAAACAAGTATTTTGTAGAAAGGTATCAGGTGGTAGGAACATTAACAGATCCATACAGAAATGCATGATGAAAAGGAAGACAGGTGAGTGCACACTTACACACGCTCCGAGGAAGATCCGTATCTGCTCTGCCTAGCCTTGTCCTGTAGACAAAAATATTTAATTATCCAAACCAGAATAATTGCGGGAAACTGAAGACTTAGAAAGGGGCACCGGGCTCCTGGTCAGCGCATCCTCTCAGATGCAAGGAAGCCGTGCTCCAGCTCCTCTTCCCAGTTATCCTCTCTTGCTGGCCATGTTCTGCTCTGCGTAGGTACCTACAGAAACCATGAACTGAGGAGAGCAAGACCTCATGGCTGGGAAGCTGCTCTCGCTCCTTGGTCAGGCTGTAAGCTGAGACAGGCAGATCCTGGTTGCTGCTCTGGGTCAGACACTTGAAGTCAATTGCTCTCTGGTACCTCACGAAAAGTGCCCTGAACGTTGAGCAAACTGCCTGTGAGGTCTGCCTTTCTGACCAGATGGTCTGTCTTGGGTCTAGGAGCATCTCCCATCCAAAGTTTCAGAAAGTAAAGCTTTCTGCAAGAAAGGATGATTTTGCTGTACCCACATTTTTCCAAAGAAAAAATACTTTTGGAGGAAATCTGTGATACTGGATTTAGATGTGACTTTTGACCAGCCAGGGTCTGTTAATAGTAGCCATGAGCGTGGCTGCATGGAGCAACTGTCAGCAGCACTGTCTATAGCTTCATCATGCCTTCTCCTCTCCCTCTCAAAATGCTAACAGCCTCCCAAAACCAGACACACTTTTTCATTTTGCATGGGCAATCATGAATGCTTAAGTACTGAGACATACAGAAGAGTAACTTCTTGCATCGTACGTATAACACACCAACACTTCTCCTTGAATATTTCACTTTACTCTCCATGTGAGGTAGTGTATCATCTTCATAGTCGACATTTCACCAAACAATACAAATCAACTCACACTCCAGGCCTTGAAGCTGAGTGGGGCAGTTGACTGTAACCCTAAAGATGCAGGGATGGTTAATTTTTAATTTATTAAATCCTGTGGTAGAGTAACAACTGAGCAAATATTTCATTGCTGGCTAATCAAGTATCCTAATTTCCAGTGAACAAAAAAAAACCCTGTATGTTAGAAGAGAGACATTGGAAAAAGACATATAAAGCAGACTCTTCCACTCTTCCTTTGAACAGCATCTATTCCATGAATAACCCAAGCGAAATTAATGGGGAATTATTCTAGAGGAATTCTTATCAAAAAAGAAAAAGCCCTCCACTGCCTTAAAAATGCAACGTGCACACTTCTGCGTAATCATTGAAAAGCTTTCTTCAAAAAAATCACCCATACAATAAAAAACAAATGTGCCATATGATTATTTCCTATCAAATAGCAGGGGATTATTAACCAAATTAAGAACTAAAAAGCAAACAGAGCTAGCACTTAACCTCTTTAAAATCTCAGGAATGACGCAGTGTTACGAACATATGAAATAAATGATGATAACTTCTGAACAGTACCACTACTAGCAAGAGGGCAGCGGCTTTTTTTTGCAGCTTCCTGCAAAAGTCTGCAGTTCTCGCATTTTGCCCCTGCCCAGGAATGACTGTCTGACCCCAGCTATGCAACACTCACACAAAAGAAGTCCCAAATCCAGAGAAACAGCTGTTGTTAGTTGACATAGTGATGTTTACTTGAACCAAAACCAATGCGTTATAACAGATTTTTGGTCACAATTCTGCAAATGCTTATTTTCACCTTCAGACTTCTGGATCCATGTCCCACATCCATACCCCTTTCAGTAAAAGGTGGCTGTTTCCTCATCACTTTAAACATTCCCATTGACGTCTCCCTCATCTCTCAACAAAACTTTTGGCTGCTCTGGTGTTCTCTGACATCCCACCACAGCCATTCCACGACACACCCCGAAGGGAGGCTACCCAGCTGCTTCAAACCTGCTTCTCCTTCCTCTCGGTCCCAGGGCCATCCTACAGTTATAGGGAGAAAGCATCACACCAACAACGGGAAAAAACTGCTGCGTTGTTTCCGCAAGGCAAACGCCTACACTTAAATTAGTTCGGTGAATAACAGGGCACAAAACATGTGCAGCATCATGTTTAAGACAGATAACAGGTAGGTGACATTCCCTTGCAGTGAAGCACGCATCATATCCATGACTGACATCGTTGTGTCTGAAGTCACCCAGTCTACGGGTATTGGCCCAAGAAATAAAGCAACGTTAGTTAGCCAGCTTCCATTGCGAGAACTGAGACCAAAGCCAACAACCACTGCATCCGTGGAATTCAGCTGGTCTTGGATCAGACCCAGGTTAAAAATTAATCTTTGCTTCTTCATTTAGAAAATAAATGGGCATCAGCAGCTTCATCCTATCAGTAGCATCTCCAGCAAGGTGCAAAGGGCCTTTAACGAAAGCCTGCTGTAGAAGGCAATTATTTCCATCACACATTTTATAACCTCATGTATAGCACTTTTGCTATCTTCCTTCATTTGGAAATACAGTTCTTGTACACATGCTTAAAACAAATCAGCAGCTAGTAAGACAACAAAGCAGACTAATACAAATGTACATAGAACAGCTTTTATAAAAATGCCTGAATGCATTTTTAACCTCTTGTTAGAAATACACTGTTGGTTAAAAAAAAAAGGAAGAAAAAAAGCTATAAAACAAGTGATCTCAAACATGCTAAAAGTATGCAGAGACACTGGCAGTTGCAAGCAAGTGATCAAACACTAGTGATAGGAAACAGTTACAGCTCAAAAAACAGATATTTTTTTCTATAATTTCCAAAATAATCAAGCTTTAATATTCTTTTACTGTTCTCTCATATGATTTGAACTTATAAAATACAAGTTCTCTGACATTAAAATACATCTGTGATTGAATAATAAACAGTACTAAGAAAATAATTATCTGACCTGTGATTGTGGATCAAGACTCTGTACGTCTAGTGAGTTTTACTGCTGTAGTACATTAAACTCACAGGTACTCCCGCATGATACAATCCTACAGGAATCAGTAACATCCAGAAGCCCATCTCAGAGGCTAAGTTTTAAAATTAAGCGAGAATTCAGGAATGCTGTACCTCTTAATGATGGGGGTGGGAGGTGCTGCTAGAACGCGTATAGATCAGGAATTCTTTACATAAATAAAATACTCCCAGGTTATTCATTTCAGTGATAAACTGCATTTACACATTAGGCTGGGAAGAGGGTGGACCATTCCCCCACTCAGAAATATCCAGCAGTCAGATATTTGTTTCAAACGCCCACAGCAGGGTGAAGGGAGACCCAAGAAGCCGGTCCTCCCCATCACCTCGGCAGAAACCCTGCTCAGCTGTGCCGTACTCCTCTCCTTGCAAGGCCGTCGGGACGTGTGTTCCACTCTTGCCACTGCATGGTGGCAGTGCGGGAAGTCACAAGACAGTGACGGGACGTAGCTGCTCCAGCTGTGTTTCCAAGGCAATTCGCTCCTTGTGAACCTCCTGCAGGAGGGAGAGATGTGCTGTAACTTTTTGGGATGCTCGCATGCACCACGCTGCTCCGGTGAAGAGCAGCCAGGCAAACCGCTGCATTGACTGGAGGCTCAGGGCTCTGCTGTTTAAGTAACTCTCCTTGCGGTCTCAAAACACCGTACCAACGTCGCACGACCACCCCGCACAGCTGGCTACTGTCTCCTCTTACAGTGGGGCAATACAGAGGCTCAACTGCTCGCTCGGGCGATCACGGAGAGGAGTAGTCATGCACTGGCCAGTGGAATAGCCTGGGATGCAGCAAAGCTGGCCACAATTGGCCATTTTTACCAAAGAAAATCAGGTTCTTTTAAAATCACGTTTCCCTCAAAATAGCTTTTTGAGAATTTTTGGTTCACACAGCCAACCTCTTTCCTTTTCGAAATGAATGACACTTAGCCTTTCTAAGACAACACAGGCTTTGCAATCTACCTCTTTGGCAGCTGCGGGAGGAAGATCATCAGTCTTGGTTGGAAACTAACTGTGAAGGTTTTGGGGATCAGCAATTTTGGGAAAGGGTCTCCTGGTCTTGAGGGGCACCCAGCTCTTGCTGACCTCTCAGCAAAGGGCTCCCTGGCCAGGACGGGAGCTGGGCGGACCTACGACTCCTGCCGGCTTTGGTACCCCAGTTGGGCAGGCTCAGAGCCCCAGCACGGGAGGGCACTTAAACGCTCCCTGTGCCTCCATGCAAGCTGTGCCCAAGGGGGACCTTGTGAAGTCTTCTGTCCTCCAGAAAAACAGCAAAGCCCTGCTCCATCAGAAAACTGCCAGGCAGCAATATGACTTGAAGGACAAGTTCTGTTTTCTGCTCTTGTGTGAACTTCAACAAATCACTCTGTCTTTCCATGCTTCTTTCACCCTGCTGTAAAATACAGGTAATAGCATCGGCCTGCTTTGTGAAGGCTGGGGAGTTTAAGCATGCTCAAGATGGTGCACGGAAGCAAGTAAGACCTCAGCCAAGGAATGACAGCAATGTGCTGTCATTAAAAGCTTTTGTCTCCATGTTCATTTCAATTGCTGTCCTACATTTTGCTACGATTTCAGTACAGAGCATCCACCCTGCATCTCTCTTGGGAGATCCTTGAAAAGCAGTTAAGAAATTATGTTAAGCACATGCAATCAAACTTTCACTTTGACTGAAGAAAAAGTGCAACTGGGGGTTGACAAGCATGTTCATAACATGCAAAGAAGAAAAGGCTGTAGCAGATGAAAAACTAAGGTCTGTACCTTTGGACTAAGACAACAAAAAAATGAGAACTGATGTTTATAAGAAAGCAGCCCCTTGAGAACATGCTAAAAGACAAATCAGCAGACATTAAAAATGAGTGTTAGATGTTCACATAAAGCACGGTTTAGCCAGTCCATGCCTGACTCCAGGAGACAGTTGTGTAGCACAACTGCTCAGATCAGAAAACTACGCTCGAGTTGCTCTTCTGCACTCAGTGACACCACCACATTATCAAACTTTTCAGAAAGACAAAGTTCACCCTTTAGACTTGCTCTAACCGCCAGCGGAGCTGGAGCCCACAGGTTCTAGCTTCCTCATCCTGCCCACACATTCAGGACGGTTATTCCCTGCCAGAGAGCAGGAAGCAACGCAGTAGGTCTCATCTGAGAGGACGAACAAGATTCTCTGCTGGAGGCGACACAAAACTGATTGCAGGGAGCTTTGTCACTGATTTTCAATGCATTCCTTACCTTCAGCTGCTGCTGGAGCTCACTGTTCAACCTGGCGAGGACAGCATTGGCTTCTTTGTTTTTTCGTATAGCCGTCTGAATAGCCCTTTTCTGCTTGGAAGACTGTCTGCCAGACAGAGAAATACAAAACATTTCAATTAAGAGCCTCAACAGTGGCTGATGCCAGAAGACCAGCCATCCATTTTGTACCTCTGTACTCTATACACACTGGACTACGCTTCAAAGACAAGGTACAAACTGCAGATTTAAGAGATGAAAAATGTAATGCTGAAATGAGATGGCTGAATCAGGTAGACTATTTGAAAGAAAAACAGTCACACTTGTTAACCTGAATGACAGAAACATTTTAAGGTTGTCACAATTATTTCAAAATCACTGCATTCTGATTCAGCTTAAGAATAATCCCTGCATAGCTGTGCTTATTGCAGCATCTTTGCATTAGCTGTTTCCAGATGCTTGTAGAGTTTAAAGACTCAGGAGTGGTTAATAGAAAATACAAAAATCATTCTATGTGGCAAGAAAGGACATCTGCATGAAAATACCACCTCAGATTTTTTGGGGCAGTACCCATTTGGATGTTTCTTTACTTCAAAAATTAATCTTTCTTTCATTCAAAGCAGTCATTTCCACCAAAATCATCTGGTGTCACAAATAGGAACAGGGAGATGGCTTATGGACTTTCCTCATCTCTTTTGCTGCTTAAATAAAAGACTTCTCTCCTATTATTATTACTTTATAGCCCTTGGTAACTGCTCTGAAAGAAATTACAGCTAGGCAGGCAGGTACAAAAAGAGACAGTTCTGTGCATAAGGACCAACCTATTCCAAGAAACAGAGGTAACAACAGGAAAAAGGAAAGAAAATACAGGAAATACTGGCTGAATATCCAAGTCCTTTTCCAAATCAATCATTTTAAAGCTTTACATGAGGCATCAAGACCTCTTTAATGACAAATGTGATCCAAACCAGATGCTCTGTTTAAATAAGCTCCATAGCGGCCCACGGTCCCCGTTAGCTCTTCTCTCTTAACAGAGCTGATGGTACTGATCTTTGCAACAGAATCTGTTTCGCAGCACAGACAGGTCTTTATGCTGTTATCTTCCAGTGAATTGTCAGTTTTCTGCTTTACCATTTTGCTTCAAACTACTCTCCATAGGCTATAAAGTAATAATGATAGAAAAAAATAAAAAATAGGGCGATATACCTCTGTGGTCATTTAAACACTTTAGGAAAGATACAGACAAGACAGGATTAAGTTGAGATGCTAACAAATGCTGTTATCTTTCTTTGAACCACTATGGAATATGCGCTCCCAAAGCACAAAATAGCACTTTAAGGGCATCCTAGGAGTCTTATTACTTATTCTAATCTCCAATTACGCAGCATAGATTCAGTCTACTGATAAACAGTTTGCCAAGAACCGCTCAACTGATCTGGGCAGCTTGGTTTTGTTTCAGATTGAATCAGATGTCTTTGCAAGGTTTTGGGTGAAGACAGGCTGCACAGTGTTTCAGTTGAGGGAGACGTATAGATCCAACAGGGCTTCAAGTGCCTTCACTCACTATTTGTACAGCCCCTTCTCCACCGCTATTAAATAAATACATAGTGAAATCCCTACAAGTCTTTGTTGCCGACAACTTCAACAGCTATATTTATGAGAGCAAACAATACATGCTTGGTTTGGCAATTATCAGATTAACACAAGTGGTCTATGGCTCAGCTCATACCAGTGGTGAGCTCATTTCCAACCTGCCTTGCAATGAAGAAATATTACAAGGATATGACCAACATCAAGCATTTCATGACTCAATTTCCTGGGCATTTATCTGGTCGTATCTGTCCACATGAATGAGCAAAATCCCAGCAGATATGTGCAAGGCAAAAAACACACACACCCACAAATCTAAAAGGAGCTGTGTTAGAGATGCTGGTTGACCAGCAAGGCTTGCTCTTCAGACATGTCTACCAGATACAGAGGTAGGACACGTTTGAAGAGGCTATCAATCAAATATCACCAACTTACACAGTCACTACAGACTTAGTCTGCATTTGAGAAGACAAACGTAGATGTCAGAGACCTGTGTCTTGTGAAGCATTCTCAAAACCCGAACTATTAAGCACAAGATTATGCAAAGAGCAAACCCTGTCACATCAGATCTCATGGTGCAGTTTGGCGTGCTTGGTACAAGTTTTTACTTTTGGACTGGGAGGTGAGGCTTGACTGCTGGCAGGGAAGAAGTCACACTTATAGTGGGAGAAAGCTCGGGGGTCTCCAGCCCCTGCACCTCCGTCCGGAGCTTCCTGCGGGCGGGTTTGGAGGGCGGCTGCGCGAGAACAACCTCCTGCAAGGGAGAAGCACAGCAACGTTAAGTCGGGCCATATGCGTCCCATCGTTAGGCTGGGGAATACTTGTGACACAGAAATCGCTGACAGCTGGCCTAAGATTTCATAACTGAAAGAGGTACGGAGCTTAATTCAAATTTGGTAATAGCCTCTCAGGTTTCTGATTTTGAAAAAAGGAACAATAACTCCTGCAACGCCTTAACGAATGAAATTATTATACTGGTGTTTTGTCTTCATCTGGATGACAGGTTCTTCAGGACTGGACTGTATAGCTCCGTATGCTGGAGGGAGGGGTATAGCTACATACACTAGCCCCCAGCTGGCCCAAAAGCATTAAAACCAAAACAAGATTTACTTTTAATTACGCTCAGTTGGTAAGAATCAATAATCAATCACTTGCATCCCAACTTACTACCTCACCCATCTGGCACGGAGTCTCTCCCTTCTCCCTTCCTCTCTTACATGAAGCAACACTGAAAATAGCTTTGAAAGACAAACGTGTAACATCATCCACGCAAAATTAACATGTTGGAAGCGTAGAAGGCCAGTTATCTCTCTTGGTAAGTTACATCAAAGAAATAGTCTGGTTTGTAGGTAAAAGAGAGAGTCTTGGATTTTTATGACTTCAGTAGTAAGAAGTGTTTTGATTATTTTAAATTAACATCCTTTCTTTTGCAGTGAGAAGTAGTTTTAATGCCTTATAGCTGTTTTAAATCTGAAAAATAAAATACATTGAAAAGGATATTTTTGTTATTAGATCTTTTTTTACAAGGGATATAACTATTACTGCCCCATTTCATGAATGAGAAAGCTAAGACTCAAAAAGATGAAGAGACTTGACAAAGGTTATACATTTAGAGTCACAATCAAGACCAGAGATCAAATTTTATTATCACTTGCACAGTGCACATTTTACTGGGCCAGACTATCTTCCTGACTATGTTTTGGCCAAATGTTAATAAAATAAGAAAAAAATAAAATGAGGAAGCATATAATGACCCAGTAATCATAAGAAAAAACCCCAACACTGTAGTAAGCAGCCTGACTCAGCAGAAGAGACTATTAGTGATACAGAATAAAACCAACATAAAACCATGAATAATTAGTATTAGAGGGATTACAATTATCAGAGGAATCAAAATTATAAGGAAACAAGGGGTTTCAACATGAAAAAACGGTTCTGCCAGTACTGAAAAAAAATCTAAAAATATTATGAGATCTTTTGATCAGGACATCAGCACATCAGCACTGCACAGATCTCAGATAATACCATGCTCTGAAATCCTACGCAAATGCGCAGCTCCCTGCAAACACAGGACGTACGGCAAGCGAGGAACTTGCATGCACCTTCAGGTATAAACTGGTGGGATGCCAAATGCACAATCCCAGTCCACCTTAAACTGCCCAAAACCTACCGCATCCATAGGCTAAATCCCTTTTCCACCTCAAATGCAATACTGGCAGAAATGATCCAACACCTAAAAGCAGAGCCCTCCACAGGGGTTATTTGGCTGGCTGCTGTTGCACCAGGCTTTGGGAGGTGGGTCAGCCCTGCGCCGACAACCTGCCTCCCGCAGCCCACAGCTTCGCTCTCTTTTTAGGGATCCAGATGGGACAAGGGTGAGCATGAAGTAGGTGGACCACAAGGATTTCATTTCCCTAGCTGGGCTGCAAAGCGGAGCAAGGAAGAAGCAGGGCCAGGCTAGAAAAAGCATGTGGTGAGCACAAGCAGAGCAAGGATGCTGCCCGGAAAGCCCTCTCACATACAGGAAAGGACACCAGCCATTTGTCTGTGTCCCAGATTAGGGTAAGAGGTGTGACGATGCTCCTTGGGCAAGGTATGTACTCCATACAGCACTTGCCGACAGTTCTTGGTTGGGCTGAGCAAAGGTCTCGCAGGTGTGCCCTGGCCGCAGGAGGGGCTGGAGGGGAAGGATCTGTATCTGCCCCTCTCCAAACCTCTTTGGGCTGGGGGGGAAGAAGGTGGTGGGAGCGTGACCAGGAGGGGGAAACCCTCACAGTCACTGCTCAGGCCACTCCATCCCTAAGCAAGGCCCTTTGAAGAGTACTGTTGCAAATTGGTGCTTATTTTATACAAATGGTATGCTCATACAAAACCGTATTAGAAAATGCACATCTTGAGCAAATCTCTCCCAGTCCATGTACATTTAACGGCAGACCCTGACCTCTAGCAAACAGGTGTGTTTACCTCAAAACCAAAATCCTCAGTAACTGGAAGCAAGAAGTGCATCACAATTTGGAAGAATTACAGCGAGACAGGGGTCAAGTACAATCAAACTCTTTTTTTGCCTTCCTTAAGGCTCCACAAGCCCCTGTTGATTTGAAACAAATGGCAAGCTGCCTCTCTTAGAGCACATACATCAATGTGTACGTACTAAGAGCTTTCTTAATGATTTATCTGAGCTGATGTCACACGCAATCCCGGTTCTCTCCAGTGTCTTGACCTCCAGAGAAGGTAAACATGTAAAAATGTAACCCTAACCGTCCATTTAATTGCTTTAAAACTTAAAACAACCGCTTTTGTTGATGAAGGCAAATCACTCCACAATGGTACAACGTGTGCAGGTCTCACCTTTTTGGCTGAACTGTTTTCTTCTGCCTGCGACGGGGGTCTATTCATCTGAGGATGTAATTCAACCTCAGATGGTTGCTCTGTCTGCAACAACAAATCAGTCATTGCTACACCCAGAAAATGACTAGCAGTCACATACAATAAAGTCAATGAAAGGAAACACTATACACAAAAGTGACTTTAACAATTCAACAGTAGGGGAAATGGAGATCTAGGGCGACTGCTGAACGGATGACATATGTCTTCTGCAGATATGTAATGAAACCGGTTTCTTGCATTTTATTGTGCTAGGAAAACAGGAGAAAAGTTTTTCTGTGAAGCTTTAGGAATCATGTATCTGAATGTAAGTAACCTAGCACCCAGAATTTCTCCCAGAGTTACCTTTATGGCCTAAATACTCAGAGAAAGACTAAGGTGGGGGCGGGAGTGGATAAAAGCTATAGAGATCTTGGATGCACCCTGTCACCTTATTATCTCCTGAAACCGATGAAAATTCATTGGAGTAAGCCTGTCTTTGAAGTGTGCAAGGCTGGAGTGAGAAAGTCTGAATTATACCAAATATTCCAGTAAAGTTACTGAAAACACAAGCCATAAGAGACGCCAAATAAATCTTCCCTCCTCCCTTCTCACGTTTCAAACAGAAACTGAGCTGAACACTCACCACCCAGGTCTACACTTCAGCAAAACAAAACACCCTCCCTGCAGCATATTTGACTAAGTTAAAACAGAGGGTGAAGCCCTTGCTTTGCCTCTCCTGAGATCTTCCCACATCTTTTAATCTGCTTGACCAGGACAGGGCAGAGCACATCAGCGAGGGGAGGGCAGGAGGATTTGGAGCTGCCTGTCCCCCGGCATGTGGCAGCAAACATGGCATAAACACGGTCCGGTTGCGTTCTGTCCAGAAGGTATGGGCTGGCTCTCCGAGAGGGGGAAGGCAGGCGGGAGCGGGAGATGGAGGGCACTCGGCACGGGCAGACGGCCGCTTCGCCTCTTTTCCCAACTTTTGCCAAGTCGGAGCAACCCGCCATCCTGCTCCCTTCTCAAAAAAAGGTTTGTTTCTACACAGGTGAAAGCTTGTGTTTAAAACCAAGTTCAAGGCAAACCTCAGACTTTTAAGGGGCCAGGATTTTAGCCATCATAGTAATAATAACAACATCAATAAACTGTCACACACCGAAGAACCTAATTCGCGGTTGCCAAGAGGTTTCTGCATAGGCCCATCACGCTCTGGAGCAGTCACAAGTTTCCCAGTGCTTAAGCTAAACAAAAATGACAGAAAGCGCAGAATTTGGTTTATTTAAAAAGAAGGGACTTTTTTGTACCACTTCTGGTTCTGTCAGGTCACTGCTGTTCTCCAACCGGACGGTGTCAAACACATGCACAGAGGAGGGAGATTTGGAATCTTTTCTTAAAATGCATGTGAAACTCCTCAGAAGAGGAGGAAAAGATGTTTTGGCTGATAAGATTTCTCTCACCCCCTCTTCTAAGTATGCAACATCTGTAGTGTTATCTGATGGTCAAAAAAAAGGCACCTCACCCTGTATTCTTCCAGTATTTGAATATTAGTATCTTAAATATTTGGATTTTAATAACTATTGGATACTAACACATTTGAATTCTGGAAGGCTTTTCATGGGTTGAAGTGTTTCTTCTGTAACTAGATTTCTGGTACAAATAGGAGAGTGAAATGGAAAAAGCAATCTTTTTTCCTGTCTACAAAAATCAAAGACCTTTAAAAGTCCATTTAACGCAACAGAGCATTTCTTTATCAGTAAGCTGAATAGCCCAGAACCTCCCTAATTTCTACAATCACTTTTTATATATTTGAAAGAAATGACGGCCCCAAGCACTGGTAACAGTAGCCTGGCAAAGTCCATGAGGCTTTCATCAACGATTTGGGGACAGTGAAGCTCAAATACCCAACAGAGCCACACGATAAATCTGAGCCCAAACCACATCCCTTTGACAAGTCATTCGTTTAGAGAGAGCAAGAGCAAACACAGCCTTTCAGAGAGCCATGTAATACGCATACTATAAACTCCTCCTGGTATAGCTTTGCTGCACAACACAGAGCAATGACAGAGGTACACGGGAGCCAGCTCTTAACGATATTTCTTGGATGGTGAGCATTAGAAACCTCCCTGACTCGGTCAGGCAGGCAGTTTGTGGTGCTCACACTCTTGTTGGAGCCTACAGTAAAACCTTGCATCAAAAGTAAGAATATACGAACTTATTCCACAGAATGAAAAAGGAGACGAATTGCATGTTATTTAGGTATCGCTAAAAATGCAGCTTTTCAAGAATCAATGTGTTCGAACAGTGTAGAAGTAACTAAAGAGACCAGTAGGCTACAATGGCAATTGCAATGAAAATTGAAATCACAGTAAGATAAATGACCAGGGGGGAGAAACAAAAAACCTCAAACTTTTGCAGAAACACCCCCTCCCCTTTTTGTTTTTTAAATGGTCTCATTGCAGAAGAATATCGTTTTAAACTGAAAGGAACTGAAAAGGGAAAAAAAAGGGTAAACTCTGTGTTCTGGTGGAAGCAAATATAAATGAGAGTACTGATGCCAAAAAAGGCTAAGGTTTCAAAATTTCCAACAGTTTGATATCACTGTTCCTACTGATGCAAGATCCATTTTTTACTAGCCAAGTGCTGTGATGTGGCTTGCCAGTTTTTTTAACAGCCGTGGCAACCACTGGCCAAGGTTGGGCCACTGGACTTGCCGCTCCTCCCTGCTGCCAGGAGGCGAGGATGGCAAAGCTCGGCAGCCAGTGCGGCAGGGGTTGGCTGGAGCAAGCAGGTAGTAAAAAATGAATAAATAGTTACATTTGACCAAAAAAAAAAAAATTCAAAATAATAATAAAAAAAGCTCGTGCATAACGAATAAAACCAAGTGCCTGCCGTGTCCCTTAAGTGCCACCTAGTGGTCCGTGGGCCAGGCCACTGCTGAGGGCTCTGCTTCGAGCAGGGTACCCCCAAACCAGCTGGGTGCACTCCCCAGAGCCTGCCCCAGCGTGGGCAGACAGCCGGGCTGGGCACGGAAAGCCCTGGCTCTCTGGACACTCTCCGTTCCCTCTCATGCAGAAGCCAGGTCTACACGTTAATGATGCGCTGTCAGAGTTACAAGTTCTCCTCTACGAAAGATCTCCATTCCTCAGCAATGTGCTTCTGACACAAGTGCCCAAGTGTTTTTGTTTTTTTTAAAAAAAAAAAAAATCTGTATGCTGTTGCAAGGGATTTTGTTCAGGGATGGACAGCATTTAACCCAGGCAAAAATCTTTTGTTAACTGCTATGTGCATCAATGTGAAGAAGGATTGCTGATTCAGCTAACCCAACCAAGTCCTCTAGCCAAGGCCTGGCAGGCTTTACAAATACGTTTGCAAGCTGATGTCTCCCCACACAGATTTGAAAGGAAAAAGAACTCCCGTTTTTTCTTCTGGCAGAGAGATGCTTCACAGATTTCCTTCCCTTCACCGATTTGGATGTGGGGTGAAAGCCAGTCTCTGTAGCCTTCTGGTCATGGGCAGAGTGAGACTGGCTCAAGGATAGTCCAGTCCAAGCTCCTACAGCAGCGTGTAAGGAAAAGGGGATCCATCAGGAGCAGCTGAGGTGGGTTCCCTTTAGTTCTTCATTGGTTTTATACCATGCTTAGTATAGTCTTTGGGTAACTCGTTTCTCATTCAGAAACACAGCAAGAAACTGCCTCCCTCCATCACAGCAATGCCTTAAAATTTTCCCACACCTCGGAAACTTCTCACCATTATATTAGCGTTTAAAATTCTTCACCACTGGTTTATAACATTATGCAACACGGTCTTCCAAAGGAAAACTCAGTTCTAGTAGTGTAAAAGTGCTCCAAGGAAGTGTCTCACTCATGTCCACAGCATGGATTAAGCTACTGACCTAGAAGTGCTGCTGAGCGGGCTGGGGCGGCTGGGTCCACAGCCAGGGTTACAGGAGATGGGCAAAGAACATCCCGCTCACGTGCACTACCAGCAGTACAAAAGAGTTTGCGGACCAGGCCTAAAAGTATCTTGATTTGGGGAAGAAGAGTAAGTAACCGCAGAAAAGAGCAAGACAGCGTCCTATTCCAAATCTCCTGAAGAGTTTCTCTTTGCAAAGACCAAAGTCCAGTCATTAACCAGCAGTACCTCCTTCTTCCCCAGCACAGTCTCGTATTTTCTAGGAATACCCATACCCTCCTCGTTCTTCCAGGCAGAAGATAAAACTGGCCAAGAGTTTCTGTACAACGGCCACAGCCAGAGACCAACCTGTGGCCTATGGCCAATACTGAGCATTAGGACAGATAATTCCCCATCGTTAAGGAGAGCATTAGGAACCACAAATGCTCATTATTTCATTGCATGATCCTTGACCAGCCATTCATAATCTCCTCGCTGCTCCCTGTGACGATACTTAACAGTACCTTTCTAAGAGAATATATAACGCTCACTTAAGCATCAAGTGCTTTGAAAGCCTCAGATGAAAGATTTTCCTTAACTGTACGAGAATGCATTACCATAACAACTGGCTCTTCGCTTACACTTCCAGTTCTTTTGTCTGCCATGCTGGATTATACACAGATTTTGCACCCACTTTTCAAGACAACACATAACTGATCTTCCAGAACAGAAGGTCTAAGCGGAGCTTTCGTATTTCTGTTACCCGAGAGCCTTTTTGCAAGAGGTGAAGTATATATTCAATCTTTCCCACAGTTCAATCTTGCCCACACTTACGCTCCAGGCTAACTTTACACATGGAAATCATCCCATTGTAGTCAACGGCACTACTCACAGAAATGAAATTGTCTCTGTGCATTCACTGGAATAGCCCACAGTCATTACCTATAGAGTGCTACTGCTTAGCTTTGCAAAAAAGTATTGAGAACAGCTTATCTGTAAGAAAAAGTAGGATACTAAATACGCTTAATGCTCAGTATGTGCCCGTTGCAATCTTCTATCATCTCTACCTCAGTTCATTTAAGAAGTACTTTGCTCCTTTCTAAACACTCATATTTTTGCACTTAATGCCCATTTGTAAGAAGTCAAGATGTCTCAATTCCAGTTTCTGTGAGTCTTCTGCATCCCACACTGAATCATCAATTCTTTTTATTGCTCGATACAGAAACTGAAAATGGTTAAGACAAAGAAAACCCATAGGGATGCAAATGCAACAAGCTGCCAGGGTCTTAGCGTGCTGCCTGCTTTCTCAGCACTGTGCAGCCCTGAAGTTTTGATAAGCTTTTCCTTTCCCCGAGCTATCTGAGGGTTGGTGATAAGGTTGAGGAAAAAGGCAGCAAATACAAACAAATTGCTGCAATGTTCAGCCCATTCTCAAGGAAAGAATAGGACTCAGATGGAAGCATTAACAATCTGTTTTAATACTCCACTTCCACAAAACCAGATTAAGGCGAGCTAGAAAGGGGTATGTGCATTCCACTAGAGACAGAGGCATGGGATTCTTAGCTTTTTTTGTTGTTGCTTTTACAATAAATGTGAAGCCAAATTCAAAATCATTACAACACATTTTAATTAAGATACTCGCCCTTCTTCCACTCTCCCAGAAACCTCTTTAGAAAGGATTTTATGGCATCCATCAACTACTCCTCAAATTCAATTTTAACTGTGCTACTTCCCAACACTTCTTAAACCGTAATTTATTTTGTCTGACCATTTTAGATTTAATATATAATTTTCATGAGAGGAAGATAATCCACTTGTATTATATTAAAGTGGCAGATGGCAAAATCTTTCACATTATAGAAGACTTTCAGTTTTACTTCCATTACAGCATTCTTTAATACCTATTGCACTGAGTATACAACATATGTTATTCTGCAGCCAAAACCGTGGAGATGATCAAAAAGATCACCCTCCTCTTGCACAGTGGTTGTAAACACAAGCTAAACCAGTATTCCTTTGGTTTGATATAAAATGGTAGTCTGGGAGAATACCATCATGTATACCAACAGCATGCTGCCAAAAGCAAAATCTTCACTTTTTTTTGGTCATTTTTATTTCTGTAACTGTAAAACTCCAGGTGTCCTGCCAGCACTTGAAATTCCTCACGTAATTTTACAGAGCAAGGCAGTGCCTCACTTGGCTGAACTTCATCCCCAAACCACCTGGTAACAGAGATGAGCAAACCCTACCTCATCCTCCAGGTCTCTCGGCTTTATCCAAAGACGTTGGCGGTGGGGGGACCCTCCGGAGCAGCTCTCAGCATGGAGCCTGCATGTGGCCATCCCTCTCTCCAGGCACGAGCCCTTCCCCACCTCTCGGTGCCATGGATCAGCGTGGGTACACGTCACTGTCGGTTACAGACCCGGACTGAGCGTACCCCACACTCGTGGCTCTCTGTGGATTCAGCAGAACTTCGAGGCATGTTAGTAGAGACAACTTCTTGAGTTAGGTCTCCGTTTTCACTTGCCATTTTGGATGATGAACGGCCAAAAAGCTTCAACGACTTATGAAGTATCGAGTAACATTTGGAGAGTGGAACATTTGATATATTAAAAATAATATCATCTTTGCTTTCCAACACCACCAGGTGCCTGTGACTGGGCAGGGTGACCCACCCATCATCCCTCACAGCACTTTGTTTCCATGATTTCACAAAATCAATAACATCTAATGCTAACAATGGCCACTAAACTGACAGCCTAATTCTGAGCTCATGTAGCACAGTGAGATTTTAATCTTCAGAGCTGCACTGTACTCCAGATACTTCAATGTGATAGCGTTAACAGCTGCCTACCTACTCCACTTCACTCGAACACTGCGCCTTCACCCATAATTTTTGCAGCGCCTGTCAAAACTGCCAGCATGGAACCAAGGGGAAAACCAGGTCCCAAGGTCTCCAGAAATAAAAGTCCAGCACAAACCAGTGTGAATTTACAAAATCAACAGGCTTAAAATTTAGACTCTGGAAAAAGAGACTAGGAACATGGGTTTTTTCAGCCAAGATATACAGGGTTTTCTTCCAGTCCTACCGTTTTCAGATCCCCTTATACATGGACAATACGCCTTCACTACTGGACAGGAAGGTACTGAAACAGAGTAATTTAAATAAAGAACATTGATCCAATTGGGCAATGGTGCAGATAGTGAGCTGATGTTGGATAAAATCCTGAAGTTGTATTTGCTCTTCAGTGTTCATCCGTAATTCCCGTTAACATAAACATGTTACTAAATCTCCCACAGTAAGCAGCTGTGGTAAATGACTTCTGTAGGCTTAAAAGTCAACAGTAATAAAGTATTATTTTGTTTGCCATTAAAAAAAAAAAAACAGAGGCTTATAAGAGATGTGCATATACGTTTCGTTCCAGTGGAGTGTTATTCATGAGCACCCACAGTCATTTCCTATCTGAAATCCGTGTCAGGGCAGATCAGCTACATAGCTATTGCCTTCTTACCGCGATTCTTACTGATTCTTTCTTACACACATTTCCTATGTACAGCCCTGTGTCTGCACAAAAGTTTTGGGGCCACCTTTATGCCATTTCTCCTTGATGACTTACGTTTAGCATTAAATTAGGACCACAGGATCAGGAAGATACCTGAGCCATTGAATCCAGTCCTCTACAAGCCCAGAAAAAAAAACACAGTAGGTATTTCAACAAGCTACAGCTTATCTGTTCTATATACTGTCACTTGGGGTGAGGGGGACAAAGCTGGAGATGACAAAAAACACCTCCTAAAAAGTTAAAAAAAAAAAAAACAAAATTAAAACAAGCAAAGAAAAAGAGTGGAAAAGCTGTAACTATAGCATGTCATGGGAAGTGAGCAAGAGAGGTAGGGCACTGCCAGTGTCCTAAGTCTGTACAATAGCTTGCAGCGTATTAAATATTTATGGTCCGAAGAAATGGGGAAATTGATACAGATAAAATTATCCTTAAATCCAAGCACCTACTGCAGACTTGCTAAGTGTGAGATCCATTACTAGGGATTACAGAAGGTGTCAGTGAAGTTACACACAGGCATATACACAGCAGTAAAAAGGAAAACACTTCAAAATAACATATTATCCAAACCAAAACTCTAGTCTTTGTATAAGCCTGTTTCCACATATAATCCTTCCAAGTGTCCTTTATAGAATTTAGGCAAAACTTGAATTACTTACTTTCTTTAACAGGAAACCCCAGAAGGACAAGTGATGCACAATACCATTGCTCACCACCCGCTGACCGATGCCCAGCCCATCCCCGAGCAGTGATCAGCCCCTCTTGGCCAACTCCCCCAGTGTCTATACTGGCCATGCCGTTCTATGGTATGGAATATCCCTTTGGCTGGTTGGGGTCAGCTGTCCTGGCCGTGCTCCCTCCCAGCTCCTTGTGCCCCTCCTCGCTGGCAGAGCACGGGGAACCGAAAAGTCCTTGGCTGAGGGTAAGCACTGCTCAGCAAGAACTAAACCATCAGTGTGTCATCAACATTGTTCTCATACTACATCCAAAAACACAGCACTGTACCAACTACTGGGAAGAAAATTAACTCTATCCCAGCCAAAACCAGGACAGTAAGCAACGTGAATTGACAATTCTAATAAAGCATTGCATACTGCATTTCACATCTTACTGGAAACATCAATTCAAAATGGCTTGCAGTGAAGAGAGATACAGGCTGAAGCTTGGATTAAAAGATCACAAATTGGAGATAATAGTGTATCCATATTATATAAACTTGCCTTTTGTCCATCTTTATTAAATTTATTTACAGTCACCACAGGGACCTCAGATGAAAACACCACTACATCAGAGCAATGTCTGGTGAAAGCTCTGAGGAAAACTTGGGTAGTTTGTGGGAACTGATCCAAAGTTGATACAACGCTGACTTTGGCAATGGAGAAAAATGCCGAGGAGATGGAGCTACCACAGCCTTTTAGAGGTCATCGAGAAGAAAGAAACGCAGAGTTAATCCACCAACTCTAAAACTCGTCGTAGAGGTAGGAAGAGATGCAGCTGCACCCGTAAAGATGTGTTCCCACCAGAGGTGTGGAACAGCATGGGCTGGCAGCAGCAACCCAGAGCAGAGGAGCCAGCCCCACTCCTAATTCCCCATAAACCAGCCAAGTCCTCGCAGGATCCCAAGACTCGAGCCTCCCACAGTAAGCCTGTACATCCTCTGAGCTCTGGAGTCAAGGCCGCAGCAGTATTAGCTCTAAGTTTTACCTTCTCCCTCGTTATTCAGCTGACTGTACTATGGAGGTAGAGTTGGATGTGGACATCATTTACTAAGTTTGTGATATGACTAGAGTTTGGCACACTCTGAATAACCAGTGTTTCAATAACCTACCGAGCTTGATTACCTTGGAGGTTCTGACAGGAAAAATAATGTTTTCCTAAAGGTTGAGGCAAATTCTACTAAAAACAACAGCAACCCAGGACCAAAGTCAAGACGCCATTTCTATATTGCTATTTATTAAGCTCACAGAAGGACTTCTGCTCCACTGAAATGTAATACCTACCCCTTGGTACCTCTCTTTTATGCACTTTGGCCTTTACATCCCATGAGCCCTTTAATCTCACTCTAAAGAGCCAACTGGTTCAGCCTGCTTCTCAGCCATCCACAGAAAACTCAGTCCTCAGAAGAAATTATTTCCCTCTCCTCCTCCATCAACTGATTTCCAAAGCTGAGCCAAAATAACCACACCATGAGCATACTTATATGGTGTACAGCCACCTGAAATATGGGGGGTTCGCTTCATTTCCAAGCTACATTTGTCGTTCACAGTGCTTAACTGTGGGCATATAGCAAAATGTCACGGTAATAAAAACGGGATTTTCAATAACACTGTTGAAAAATAAGTTAAAACAGAAATTTAAGATGAGTTTGGTAAATCCTGAAAGAGGAAAAAGCTGAATGTGTCATTTCAGCATTATAGCTTTTCTTCAGTACTTGATCCTGCTGCAGTGTTGAAAGCAGATCCCTCCCCTCCAACTTCTTCATGCTCTTTAAATCAAGGGCCCCGCTGGAGTAATGTAATCCATATGCCTACTGTTGCTTACGTGCTACTCACAAGGGTCACCACAGCTGAATTATGACCCCATCACACACACTTCCCTACTGTCTTGTTACCTTTATCACAGAAAGGCACGCTTGGAGATAAAATAAACAACGTGACAAGCGTGAAGTTTATTATGTTTTCGAGAACCGGTTTTACGTAGACTTTTGCTAGATGTCAGAACAAGAATATTTTGATGATGCATTTGATTAAAAATCTTTAAAAATCATCAGAAAGAAATTAAGTAAATGTAAGTGATGTGTGTAAGCAAAGCATCAGCTATATATTCATGACTGAGTAGACACAGAAGTCACTTTTTCTTTCAGAAACCAGACTTTTGTATTGGAGAGGACTGGATCAAGAATTTCACATGAGAATCTTCTTGTGTTTATTGTTTTAGAAAGGTCCTATATTCTGCATGGCCCAGTGTAGGATGAGCAGTCGGTTCAGTATTTGTGACTTGGTAAGGAAGCTGCTGGACATAACACAAATAAATTAACATCTCTCCTCACTGCCCTGCTAAGGAAATGCAACTCTTTCACAGGACAAGAAAATGAATAATTAGCAGAACCTTGCTTGAAAACAATGAGTTGCTTTTTTTTCCCCCCTATGAACAGGATTTGTTGTATTTACTGCTTTTTCTGATGGCAGCAGTGCACGGAGCCGGCACGCCATGGTAAGTCCAAGCAGCAGGAGGAGGGTCGGCGTGGGATGCAGCTTAGATTGCGATGGGTGCACTAAGGAGCACGTGGTGTTAGCGGTGTGGCTAAGGCCAATACTGACTGGGGGGGGAAGCATGCAAGCTCAAACCAGAATGCTCTACAGTCCTCAAGGTAGAAGCTAGCTGCACTCAGATGCTAAAAAGGGCTGGGGAGAGGAGGAGAGCAACAAGCTGCTGGTGGAGCTGTGGGTGGCAACAAGCCTTTTATCATTTCTGTCTTAAGCACTGTGCAGCAGGAGGTGTTCAACAGCAGACTCTTAAGAGCAGGTCCAAAACTCAAGTGAGGACTGTTCCTGGCCCAAGGAAGGTGTCTCACCCAGTTTTTCATACGTAATGGGCTGTTAGCTTCCCTGTGGACTTGTTTTCTATGACACACTTCACCTAAAGGAGTAATACGTGAAGTATACTGCTGCCAAAGACTTAACAGAGCCAACAAAAGAACAAGATGCTGATCCTCCACCATTTCCTAAAACATGAAGAAGTATCTGGATGCAGATACACATGATTTAGTCAATTTGTATTGTGCTGTGGTTGCGTGATGCTCTAAAAACAAACAAAAACTCATCCAAAAAGTAAAACAAAAATATACCACTAATGGTTTGAAACTTAACAACATAACTGACATGGCATTTGCTTCCTTCCAGCATTATCTTTTAAATCCATGGGTGAAATACACTCTTACATGCTATGGCTCCCTTAGCAGGTGCCCTCTGAGCATTTGAAGCTTGAGAAGCAAATAGCAGGTATCAAGCTCATGCCTTTCAGGCATGAAACTCTTATTAGTAGACTAGCCTTACTAGCCTTTAATTTACAGTTTTGTCTAGTGGGTGCACGTCAGCTCCACTACAAAGAGATTTTATGAGTCTGTAATTTGAGAGTGCAACAGACTAATGAAGAAGCACATGTAGGGAACTGCGGAGCAAACTGCAGATTTGCATTAACTTGGAAGCAAGAACAACTGCCCTGTCCAGGCCAACTTGTGCTAACCACTGCAACAGTAACATAAATAGGCAAATAATACACAGTAAAGTGCTAAAGCTTTGTTCATACCTGAGATACAGAAGGTCGAGGGGGCAGTGCAGGTGGTGGAGGGGGCAACCAGCCAGACCTCACAGCTGAACAGTGAGAAAAAAGAAGATGATTAAAAAAAACAAATAAACAAAACCACATTAATTTAATTCCAAATAAAGCCAGAATAAACTTTCCATGATAATTCCTAGTGAAGAGGCAGTATTCAACATTTCAATAACAGAAACCAAACTTGATCTTCATTGGGCAAAACCTTGTTTGAAGTAACTTCATGAGTAACTTCATTTAACTGCTGTAAAAACCCACAATGTTACAATAAAAAGCAGAGATGGAAGCCAGTCAGCCACAAAAGCTGTAGCTAAAGCAATCCAGTTCTAGTTAAAGAACCCCAGAAACAGTATCTACTTGTCCTTGGGACTTTGCTCTTTGTCATTAACGTTATTGCCTTTTTTCAAAGTGATGCTTTAGCATCCAATGTAGACACTGGTATTCACTCCAGATAAAACATACTATGTGATGGAGTGCAGCATTAAAAAGAAAACCTCTGCCATGGAATTAATAGGATAAAAGTCTAAGCGAACCAAAAAGAAATCCGCTTCTTTGGCTTTATGCTTTGTATTTGCATGTTATTACTCACTGGAGGTATTCTGGAGGGAGGAGGAGGAATAAGGGGAAGAAGACAAATCCTAATGGTTAGTTCAGGCTCCTTTAACGTAACACAATGTCAGCTTGTAGCTGGAGCCAGCACAAAGGGAGGGTAACAATCACGTAGGTCCAGTCACTGTATTTCTCCGTTGCCTTAAAATACCTAAAACTCAGCATGGGACAAAACTACAGGACAGACGATGGGTTCCAAAGGCAGCTGCAGAGAGAACTAGGTCAGGACAGAGACACCAACCAGGACTGGTGGCAGTCCGTCGCCTGGTTGCTCTCCCCAGGCTCCTGTCGCACTGACTGCTCGGCACTGGCAAAAACACCAGGCAGTCCACCTTGCACTGGTGGTTCTCTGTATAGCAAAAAAACCCCAACAATATTAAACTTAGAAATGCCTTTTACCACAATAATGCTAAGCAAGGAATTACACTTACACACTTTTTACTGCCATACACATTTTTAAAAGCCACAAAGACCATTACGAGCCTTGTTATAGCTTAGCCATTTACATATTTTATACACCAAAGTCTAAAAACGTCCACATGGTTGAAAATATGAAGACAAAAGATACTAACCATTAAGGACAACAGTGACCTGAGAGTAAAAATGTGTAGGTGAAAACATTGAGAATAGTCATATTGACTACGTAGAGTTCCAAAGAGGTTTATAATACATTGGGGTTTTTTTATATCTTGTGTTTCATCATCTCTTGAACCAAAATGAAGCCTAGTATCACTGCACACAATGCCAAAGTGAGAGGCAGAACAATTAAAACCCAACTTAAGTTAAGCAAGGGAGCCACTAACATACCTAGAGGTGTAGGAGAGATTTGGAAAAACACGGTCATTAGGATCCTTTCTCTCGTGTTTATTTAATTCTTTTTATAAGACCACCGCAATACCAGCATGATGTCGTCACGACATTCTCCATCTCTGTGCAACTGATCTTCAGAAAGGAAGAGTGGAGTAAGAAACCTTCCTACTTTCCTGAAGTCTGAACTTCAGGTTATTTCTTCATTTATCTGAGCACTGGCAGTGGCTTTAGCAATTATGGCTAGTAACAATATTGGAAAACACCATATACCTCAAACACCAGCACTCCGTAGGTCCGTCAGCAGCACACTGTCATAGCGGACAAGTATATATGCTCAACATATGTTTATCTTCAGGAAACCCTATCAGAGCTGTGCTGCAACGCTCCATGGAAAACACCTGCATGCACCCTACCGTCCCACCACCACCAGCAATCATCACTGTGAGGGATCATCTCTGCCCTCCAAACAGCTCTGATGTCATGGGGGAGCACAAATCACATGCACTTCCTAACAAGCCCCCGGCACCCCAAACATGAAGCTATGGAGCACATCGCTGCCACAAGCATGGGAGTCCCTGGGAAGGGGCACGTGGGGCCGGGGTCAGCGGTGCTGTGGGCAGGCACCGGCCCCAGTGGCCCCCTTGACCCTTCCAAATATACATAATCCCTTCCAGGGCCCATTTGTTTTTGTATTTGCAGGTTTACGCTCCGGCAGGCCCTCAAAAGCTTTACTGCAAGAGCCGCATCCATTGAGAACTTGCCTCAACTTCAGCTCTGGAGGATACAGCACTTACTGCCCTTGCTCCCTGATTCTTGAAACCCAGCGATGCACTTGCGAAAGCAGCAGTGTAGTCTTTATGCAGAAAGGCGCAGGGTTTGCTGGAAAAGCATCTCCTGAAGTGGTTGCACATACTGGGAAACTCCACAAGTCTCCTGGGATTTGGCCCACAAAATTCCAAGGGGAAAAATAATTTTTCCATAAGTTGGTCAAATTAAAAAAAAAAAACCAAAACAAACCACACAAAAAACCCATCCCCAAAAACCTGCCTCTTCAGCTCCAAAATACAACATACATGAGTTTAGCATTATGGAAGTTAGATGCTTACACCATGTGCATTTGACCCAGTTTCCTCTTTTCAATCCTGCAAATTCTAACTGAAGCTACTCATGAAATATTCTTTTGCTGTTGCAGAACATCTTTGGCCTGTTGTTAGAAAGAAATCATGCTTATGTGAGCACAATTGCTAGACAAAACTTAGTTGACTTTTGAGGACTCATACCAACTTACAAAAAGCCCTCACTTTTTTTTTTCCCCTACAGGGCAATGAAAAAAAAAAATTGAATGACAGATGCTGCACGCTTCAGCCTTCTCTAGTGTCACTACCCTAAAAGAGGACAGCATTAACAGATACTCAGAGGTTTTTAATGTGTATCATCAGGTGACTTGTACTATTAGGCTATTCCAGAATACCTTCCTTCCTGGGAGACTGCCCCGCACAGATCCGCTCTTACGGTTAGAGATGGCATCACTACTACGTTAGTTCTCAAAGCAAACACAAATACAGGCGGAGGTCTGGTTCCCAAATGAAAGCAAGTACCCCAGGACCGAGCAGCAAACAGACAAACGTCCTACGCCCAGGTGCACACCTCAGAGCCTGGATGAGCTGCATGCCATTGCTCTTTGAAAACAAGCCTTCACACCCTGCGCAAAAGCAGAGGGAGCGGGATGGGTCTGGCACAGGTCGCCTTGTTACCCAGCAGCTTGCGGGCATCCAGACCACGGCAAGCCACAGAAAGCCAGCCTCAGAGACAGCACTGTGGGAAGGCCATACGGGTACCAGTAAAACAGATTTAAGTATATCCAGTATCCACATCACGTTTTCCTGTAAATGACAGCATTTTCACGCACTAGTTACTCTCACAAAGACAGTGATAAGGCTTTTGGTTCAAAAAATCGCAGCTCTCTACTTAGCAAGTTTACACTTTAAGGCAGATTATCTGCACGGAAAGCTTCCAGGATCATTCTTCTGCCCTATGTTGGCAATCACAAAGGTCTCATAGCACTAACAGGACACCACACTAGATTTAAAAAAAACCCAAACAAACAGGTTTTCCAATCTGAAGCGAGATTAATATTTTAAAACAAACCCCAGGCTGTAACCATACACTCTGAGAACAAGCCACGCTGTCCTATCTGGCCACACCGCTCTGCCTCCAGCCTCCCTAGCAGAGAACACAAACCCTCAGCGCTTTCATGACCCACGGCAGTGAAAAATACCAATCACAAAAATAACAGAACGGGATGGTTGGACGGGGCCTTAAAGCTCATCTCGTTCCAACTCCCTGCCATGGGCAAGGACACCTTCCACCAGACCAGGTTGCTCCAAGCCTCATCGATCCAAATAGCTCCTTTACTTGACTTACTTGAGCTAGGAAGAGGAGATCAAGGAAAAACAAGAAATTAGCATAGTCCAATCAGACCAATGGGAAGTAAGTCTTTAGCTCACCAGGCACAGCAGCAGGGGAAGATGCCAAAACTAGGGTGGAAGAAATCTGGGCCCTTGGGATCCTTTAGAGCAACCTGTAAGAGCAACGTGCTGCCCCTCTCTCACCCAATGATAGCCATTTGTCCTCTTGGTTTTTAGCACTGAAGAAAATTGCCATAACACACTGAGTTTCTGAATGCATGCTATTTTTTAAAGTTACTGGAACAGCAGCATATAAAACTACACTTCCTGAAACGCTTCCATGTCAGGTATTTATTTCCATTCTTTGCAGCAGTCTTCTTTCTTGGTTTTGTATGTCTATCACCTTACCCTGGGTATTGCCTCAGATAAATTAAAGCTTTGGGTGAAAAAAATTGTAGTCCTTTTTTCTCATCTGAATTGAATACATACTTCAGCAGTGTCCTGAATGCTGGTTTTCCTGGGTCAAGGGCCAGATACTGCCTACCAAAGAGGCTGACCTCATCTCACATCAAAACCCTACACACCCTTCATCCCACGATTAAAAGGGCACTCGGGGTCTGGCCGCTCCTCTTGTTTCGGTCACCGTTCCCACAGAGAGCAAGAGGTCTGTGGGTCTCAGCTCACACAAAGGGTGCAGCCTTAACCAAACCCAGCCTAAATCCAGGCTGATGTGGATCCAGATGGCCTAAATCCAGGTTCTTGCTTCTGTTCTGTTTCCCTCGCCACCACCACCCCTTCTGCAACTGGGAGGGGACCATCCAGGGACTTAAATTGGGAGAAAACTCTGATAGGGATCCTCGGTAGATTTTGGCTGATGTGTTTGGTACTTTTCAAGAGGATGCTACAGCACTGTTGGATCAAGGGAGAGGCTGGTTGCACGGCAGATTTACATCAGTTTACGCTGCTTCAGAGTGCTTAGCTCCCAGATCAGGCTTAACAAAAGACCAACCAATTCATTTTATCAGGAAGCAAAGGAGCCACAATACTGAAAACAGTTCAAAAAAAAGATAAGCCAACAGCATGAATTATTCTTCAGTTCCCCAAACCACCCAAGGCTTTCGTTCCTTAGGCAGCTTGGGAAGGCGGCGTTTTCACCCTTCCACTCTGATGCTATTTCAGAGAGGTTTACAGAACATTTCTGTGGTCTGCCTTTGGCAACAGAAGCAGGAAAAGCGTCTAAGCCGGTTTCTGTTTACCTCCGTCTTACAAAACTTCCCTTTTTTCCACTGAAATTGGTACTTGGATATCCCATAATACTGATACCATTCTCTGCACTCCTTCATTTGTTTACATTCCTGACAACAGCATTAGTAAGGTGATAGTGAAATAACTATTTTTCAAGAGACCTGATTTATTAATTCTCACTACTATGTCTGAAAAAAGTTGCAACAAGAAAAAAAAAATTAAAGCTGTAGCCAGGAATGTAAATTTAATGAAGGATTCTGGTACGGTGGTTGTGAAATATCTATTTATCCAGAGATCTGTTTCAGCAATTCTTACTAAATGTCTCCTCAGAAGGTAATAGCAATGCAAAAAAAAAAAAACTATTTTAGACTCCCGATATTAATTTTGTTATCAGGTTTGTAGAAACCATTACCAGCACCAGAATAACCTCTCTTCTCACAGTTAGTTTTGGGAACGTGCTCAGCAGCAAAGCTACATGCATCACAGCGAGTGATACACACGCCTGATGTCAGACACACTCGTTACAGGCGTGTTTCATGTGCTAATCATACACAACATCATTCGTACCTCAATTGCATGCAAAATTATTCAAGTACTTTCCACGTAACTAGGAAGAGACACGGCCAGACCTTAAGCTATTAATACTATTAACTCACAGGCGTGACTTCATTTAGGACACTGGTGTGCTTACATATTTGATGGGTCACTTTCAAATCAAACAAATAAGACACCATTAGAGGTGGTTTTTTATGATGTCTTTTTTTTTTAATGCCCTATCCATGAAATTCAGCAAGTAAAACCTATAAAATCGATTTTTTTTTAAACACCTATTTTCTGTTTTGTGTCATACATCCACAACATCTGTATTTTTAACTTCCTGTCCCTCATTTTCCCCTAAACCATTTCATTTTCTAGTCACTGTTTTCTCTACCCCTTCCTTTTCTGTGTGTTTCTATTCGGGGACTGTTTCTCCCTCCTCCCTCAAACAAAACTCATCATTTTGTTCCTTCTCACTTCACATTTAGCTTCATTCTCCACCCACAGGGAGGCAGAGTCACTCCACCTACCTCCCAAAAATCCATGTTCCCAGAGCTTCACACCTCTAGAGATCCCGGTGGGAGTGCTGGAGGCTCCGGCACCCGTTACCATTTCCAACACTGATCAACTCAGAGCAGGCACACGGGAGCTGGGAAGAGTAGTGGGCTACCAGCCACCACCCTGCCAGTCCCACTTCTTGAGGACATCTGCATCTCCAGAGTCTCCTGGTAACTTGCTCCCTGTTCCACATGAAAAATAGAAGATCCTCTCCTCTTTAACCTGGAAAGCTGTTCTACGATGGACCAACATTTTTTCATGGAACAGAGTAACCCACATGGGATCATGGGAATAGGTCATTGGGGCTGGTAGGGCCAGTCAGGAACATTTCAACCTTAACTTTCAGTAGAAGAGATCAAAATTTCACTTTTAACAACCTGCAACAGAATGAAAATAGACTGTAAACTATTCCTCAATCCCAGAAAGACATAAGCTAAGATTAGAAAAATGGGAAAAAATAATTTAAAAGCAGTTCCATTTACATGAATTGTCAAGAAACAGTTACACTTGAAAGGCTTGTAAGATTTACCCCAATTTGCACACAAGTACTCTCTGGACTCAGACCTTAAATATAAAAATTTAAAAATCTAAAAAAGCAGAAATAAGTTACCCCATCAGATTCCTATCATGTAATAATCATTCATCCATTCATGTCCTCACTATTTTCTCCACCCTATTCAACCCTAATTATGTCCTTGTCCAGTTGGGCAAAGAAGTAAGTTACATAGTTGTAAACACATAAATCCTTCATAAAAAAATTCTAAAAGGGTGAGAGGCGTAAACCTCTTACATTCAAATCAGAGGGAAGACATTCATATTTTATTCAGAATAAGCTCAGTTCAATCATCACATATATCCTGAAGGGGAACAGCACTAGAAGAAAACAGCAGCTCCTGCAACGGATCAGGGGCAGAGTCTCAAAAGTGTTAAAAAAAAATCTATTATCTGCTTCAAAAAAATGTTTTTGCAACATTTATGCTAAGAAAGCATTTCACAGTATTTTCATTGCAGTGATACAGTGCCGGAGAGCAGTACAAACAGCAGCTCAATTTTGTGTTCTCTATGGTTTATGCATAAAGACATTTTTAATTTAAATTGCAATTGTTGTTACAACCTTTACAACTAAAGATATTAACTTCACTCTACTCTTAACTCAATGAAGCTGGCAACATTAGAGCTCTTGTATACCATGCAAATGATATTCAGTGAAATGACATATTTTGCGGATGGTATTTGCCAGTATCACAATGCTAAAATAAGGGTCTTTCAGAATTGTCATCTTCCTAGTTTAATGTTTTAATCTGATTAATAAACACAACACAGTAACACGCAAGACAGCATAGTACTACAGCATGTGTAAAATCCAGCCCATGAAAGCAGCTGGCTTTTACTAAATCAAGACTAATAAAAGAGCAATGAGAGGAAGGGGTCCTGAAAATTAATTACTTAAATTCACTGTGATCTGAATTCAACATAAAAAAGGACACTACTATTTGAGGTTCCCTTTGTCACATCACCTTTGAACCAAAAAGTTAGTAGAGAAACATGTACTTATGGTAACACAAACAACATTATCCCCTGTATAACCTCTTAAAAGCTTACCTTTAGTAACTAAGACTTGCAGACAGCTAACCTTAACAGATACAGCTATTTCCTAGCAAATACAATTAAGCAAAAAAGAATACAGAAGATAATGTAGTATTCATACTTATCTAGGTTACGTTGGGCAGGTTTTTTAGTTCCATGTGCCCAAAAGGGGAAGTCAGCTGCTTTTGGCTCACTAAGTTAAAAATAAGATGCAGCTGAAAACAGCTGGAAACAGTATTAGGGTAACTATTTGGACCTGTTTGCATCAAAATGTGTATGACAATGGAGCAACGCCCACTTTAATTCTCCAAATCCTCTTTCCAAATTATAGAACTGTTTTATTTGATATGTGGACTGGAAACATTCAGAAACACCTAAAATTTGGCTGTGGTTGGGGAAGTATGAAAAACGAAAGACATCTCAACACAGAAATCTCCACACTTGGCAAATAAAATCCACCAAGCCTGTACATTCAAGGAAAGGTTGTGTTAATTGAATGAAGTAATGAGGGTTTGATGAAGTAAAGGAAGTGAGAGTCTTTTTCAAAGGTACGAAAAAGAGGATAAAATGTGATGCTGAACACCAGTATTCCTCTAGCACTAACAAAAATGAAAGGATGCAGAAAGAAGTTTGTACTGACTGACTCTTACGATAAAAGTACCACTTTAAACTGCGTGGGAAACGTGTGTATGAAGGAATACACAAGTGACACGGGGACACATCTATATCACTTATGGGAACGCTGATGCACACCAGTAAATCTGTTCCCTTGTTCCTTTTCTGTGAACATTACATTTAGAGCAGAGGGGATGTTTTCTTGTTTGGCAGCCAACACTAGCCCAGCAGAGATAAGTAGAGGTTACAGATCAGACTGCAGTTCGGAAAACATCACCCATAACAGAAACACTGCCCTTACAATAAACACCTAGTTGTATTTCCTCCTTACCACGTGTGGTGCTTAACACCTCACATTTTAAAAGGGAGAAAAAACCCAAAACTACTAGCCTCACCTTGCTGGCTGGAACCAGCACCCCTGAAGGAGCGAATCCAGGTTACAGTGAGTATTTGCTTACAAGCCGACATAAGAAATGGTGCCTGCATTCTCCATGTTCTTCACCGCAGGGACAGCTGCAGCGGGGAGGGGGGGGGAGGTTCAAAAGCAAACGAGTGCTGAAAACCTTCAGTCCAAAATTAATTTATAAATAGTTATATGGCTGTTTTGATCAATTACAGAGATACTCAATCTCCTTCCATATCAGCACGGAGCTATGCTGTTTATGACAATTTCGTTGTTTCATCAAAGCAAATTCTCTTTTCCAAACAAGTATCTTTTGTTCAACAGAACTGTTAATTAAAAGAAGCTACGCAATTCAGAAATGAAACTAAATGGGAAATGAAATGTGTTTCAGAGGCATCTGTATCAGTCTAACAAGACCCAGACTGCTGTCACTGCCTATAATTGCCCAAAAGTAAATTCTTCAGTAGTTGTTGTGTGCAGAAAATGTAACTGAGCAAAACGCCAGAAGTCAATGGATGCATTTGGGGGTTTTAATACTTAAGCTGGGACTTGCCCCAGTCCCAGAGTTACTCCGAGGCAAACCCTAGCTTACAGCTGCTGAGGGTAAAAGAGCTGGGGATCTTGCTGCAGGATCACCGACCTCCCAGCTGCACCAATTTTGGCCCCCTCAATACCTGCTCCTTCACCCAGGTCGCAGCGAGGGAGCACGAGGAGCCCCAGAGAGCAACTAATTCTGCAAATGACCTTTGTGGACAGTGCAGGAAAGCTTTGTGGGCCACAGGTTCCCAAGTCTTTACTCTTGGCTTGTATCCGACTAGACAGTGGGCCAGAGAAGAAATGAAGATGTAAACCAGATCATGTATGCATTTAAACTGACATTTTTGTTTCTACTTAAAACCTGCTGTTGTCTTTCTGGGAATGTATAAAACCTAACCATGTGTTTTCTTAATACGTACATAGGCCAAATGCCAGAGGTTATATAGTCAACATAAAGAAATACATTGAGAATTTAGCAGTACTGAATTTTTCTCAGATGCTAACGTAAGGACTACCTCATTAAAAAAAAGAAAGAAAAAGAAGAGATTTCTGCCTCTTGACATCTCGTAACAGGAATTCACATACGGACATTTCAATGAGTGGGGCCTTTCAATAAGTTCTCTTGCTTTTTTTATGTTTTCCCTGGGTAACACTAGTTACGGCATCCCAGATAAGTGCAGCTATGGAGTGTGAATGAAGGTGCCTCCTTCAAGTGCAGTTATGTCACAATTCAAAAAATTTAAAGCACAATTTCTGTGGCTAAAGCATCGCTGGCCATCCCAGTCATCATGGATGAATGTTCTCTGTGTACACTGGCCAGGAGAGGGGCATCATAAGATGGCAGTAAACATGATACAGCAGCAGTAAATGTAAAACAAACAAAAACACACCCCAAAATGAAATAAACAAAAAAATGCTCCAAACCACTGATGGCTTTACAATTAAAGAAGTAATACCTATAGATCAACATGACCTACGAGGAATTGAAAAATAAAATTCAGTCCTACTGAGCACTCCTTTGCAGGTGTGGGAATAGATTATCCACCAAACTCGCAAAATCAGAATTATTTCTGAAGAAGAATTAGTAGGACAGAAACGAATTTACCAAAATGGGATTATTCTAAATCATGTTGGAAACACCCTGAAAGCTATTAAAATGGTCGATTTTACAGTCTGGTTTTCTGTACTGACACTAGGCAATACGGTGGTGCTAGAAGGGATGGTCATTCCAGCTAATTTTTGTGGTTCAGCTGTGACAATGAGACTATTTTTGAAAACCTAGGAAGGAAGGAAGGAAGGAAAGCAGGGAGAAAATGTAAAGCAAAAATTCAGTTGAGAGTGCATTCAGACAGAAAGAAATCAACTGACCTGTGGACAGAAACACATCAGATTCAATATTCATGCCAAGCTGTATTATCCCAATAGCCTAGAAACCTAAATAGTACATTGCCATCACGTCATCTATATTGTAAATCTGTAACTGTATCTTCTGATGGCAGATGGAAACTATTCTAACTTCATTTTTTACACTGTTAGCAGAAATAAGAATATAGCTTGTTATTATACAACTGTGTGCAATTTACTTCACACAAACATGCACACACTTTTCAGTGAGGCTCTTTGGTTTAAAGTGACAGTGCTCAATCCCTCTGTCTTCCTAAAAAACATCTTTCTAAAAAGTGCAAATTGCACCTTGATAAAGAGTTTGGCTCTGAAACAATGACCACTCCCTGAGGAAGAACTGTCTCTAGATGAAAAAGGTATCCAAAAATTAAGAGACTGGAATTTCTACTGAGAAGAAAGATCAGTAGGGAAAAGGATGAAAGAAAGGATGAAGAATAGTCAGGTGGTCAAAACAAGAGAAGTGGAATAAAAGAAAGCAGCTGTATAAAATCACATTATCAATAAGATTTTGCAGCATAACAACTATTGAGGGCTTAATGACAGGAAAGAGGGTGCACTCGTTTCTGAAAATATGACTTCCAATGCTGACATTTTACTTCAAAGCAGAGCAAGGTAAATGCATCAAGGTACTCGGGCACGCTGGGATGGGTTCATGTAATCCCCTCTTTCTGATGATGCAGATTTATTTGAGCTGGAACTCTTCTTTGGGTTAGACTACAAATTGTTTAAGTTCTTCCTTAAACCCTCCAAGGCTACAAATTCCTCCTTGTTCTTTCACAAGTATTTACATTTTTGACACAAAATAGAAGAGGAAAACCACCACCACCACCACAAACATTTAGTGTTGCCACCAGAGCAAAAAATTACAGGCCAGCACCCTGCAGGTAGAGGGGGAAGCTGAACCCCTGGGAGACTGTGCACATTTCTGCAATTTGGTAGCACACTATACTTCAGGGTTTTGTCAACCTAGAGCCAATTTTTGTTCCAACTATAAATAGCCGTAAATTTGAACCAAATATGATGAACAGTTTTAGGGTGACGAAAGCACTTTCTTGTGTTTTACTAGCAATCAACTGCCTATTCTTAGTTAATTGCCCCATTTCTAGTGAGGAAACCCTCCAAAAAGTATTGATAGGATGAATTATCCTTTCCTGCACTCATCATAAACACTTGTCAGTTTGTTAAGTTGCCCAGAAGAAACAGTTATGTTACTTCAAAAGTAATGGTGACTTTCAAAACGATCCTTTTCAAAAGCAAGATGTTAATTTTCATTCACAGAATGACTTCTTTTGAGAATTTACATTCTCCTTTCATTTGTGTTCCAAGAGAAACTTAAATCCAAGTTTATTTCCTTCCAGTTAGACTTTTTATCTCGAATGTGAGAGGATTTGCTGTCTTACAAAATGTGTACTTGTCTCTATTTGGGGTTTTATTTTGATGTATAATGGATGTAAAATTGAACACAACAGATCTCTGAACAGGAACCACAGTCACAAATCAGGAACTGCTTCTCTATGTAAGGTAGAAAAAAATAAAAACGTTTATTCCTATTGAGTTTCACTGTTCAACACACATAGCAGAACTCTTGAGTTCTCTCTGGTGTTTGCACAAAAAAAAAAAGTCCCATATAGCAAGAGGTGAAACTTTTCTACTCCAACAATCACATTAGAGAGCCCAGTTAAAACATTCCTTGACACAGTCAAACCTTGGCTTTCTTTGGAAGCATAAACATGACCGTGTTTAACCTAGTCCTTGAGTCAGATGATTGGTGTGCACCACACAAAGCTCTGGCCCGGTTCAAGGACACCGCTAAAGCACCGCGATGCCGGGTGACTGCTGCCCTGAACAAACAGCTCCTCTTCCCACCACTCGCTGTCCAAGGCGAGAGGAACGCTCAATTACTAACGTGCTAGAGAGCCATTTTCTTTCACTCTACTCCAGCTACTATTCTACATTTGCCTTCTTTCCCCTCAACATGCACCCGTGTCAAAAGAAATTACCCTTTCCTTCTACTCAAAGAAAGGTTTCTGATTGCCCCCACGCATATGGCAGACTTTAACATCAAAAACGCTTCCTTGCTTTCTCCCAGTTTAAACATTAAGGGTTTTCTTCCTGCTTCTGAACTCCCAGAAATAAATAGTAACAAAAATAAAACGTATTGTAGTTACTGATGAGAGTTGTCTAAACAGCCGGTCTAGTTATAAACAGTCACTGATGAAAGACTACCATATGTTAAGCTTCTCAATATCGTGCCAGAAAACATTATAATCACCTTAATTACGGCAATAGTGATTTTTTCCCCCCCTCAGTGGCAATGTAATCCATGAAAGTGCAACTACTTCTGTTCTGTAGTGTATTATTGCCTATAGCAAAGGCGAGCATATGCACGTACTGTCAAGCATTTGCACAAACAAATTTGTGCAACTTGATCTAAGTTGCCAAGTATGCAGCTAACCGAAATGCTCTTAAAAGGGGTAAAGAAAGCAAACTTCACCTTGTGTGTTTTGTTGAAATATTTTGTTAAGATCCAAAGAGGAAGCTCTGGAATGTGATTTCTGTGGCCTTGGAGGTGGTGTAGGGGGCTCTTCTCCCTTTTTCATGGCATCTTCTATTGATGTGCTAGAATAAGACCTAAGGAAAAATTAGAGAGGGAAAAAAAGGTAGAAAATATTTTATTTCAGAAAGTCATTTTAAACAACTACAGTGAACAGTACCTAAAAACGCACTGACCAGAACTCAGATTCATGGTTGAAATTCCTTGCCCTAATGACTAAAAGTGCTCCCTTTTAAGAAAACAGATTTATTTGGCAACAGAGGGAACCTAAGCGTCTGGAGAAAGGAACAAGTCATGCTTACAGGGCTAGCATTTTTAAGGCCTTTTATACCACAGCTTCAGGCCTCCTTACCTAACTTTAACTATCAACAGGATAATTGTAGCAACTACCTTGAATAAACCTGCCTTTCCCAACTGCAAGGGCAGTGTTTACATAGGTGTAGCTTCAACCTACCTCTTGCAAGTACATATTTTGTAATTTATAATATTCTAACTATTAGAATAAATTTTTCATAGCAAATAGTCACCGAATTCCACAAAACGCAGAAAAACTGAATGGCTCCACAGTGACCAAAACTGATCAAATACATGGCTCAGTACATCTTTCCAGGCCCTTCCACATTACATTAATCCCAATGCAGTGCATTTGCTAAGAATTTTGATTTTGCTGAACAGCGTCCAATATTTTTCAGCTGTTGTAGTTACCAGTTTTTCTGCAAGACTGAGAGCTTTGTTCAAAATGAGCACTGACAATGTGAGATGTTACACTTACTGTAACACATCACGCACGACAGGCAAGACCAAAAACACATTCGAGTAGAACAGAAATAACTCCCACTAATGGGAAACGGATCATTTTTTTTTGCCAAATAGGTGGTTGTTAGAAAATAGCTCTTTAGCGGGACAGGCATTTGGCAATGCAGACCCTATGTTTCTCATGTAAACTTTAATAAATACAGCAGTGAAAGCCATAATCACTTCAAAATTTACATGTGATACTAAAACCTCTGCTGATGCTGAATTTTTTGTCGTGGTACAGTTTTGAATCCCATAGCCTTATCATATCAGACCTAATGCAACCGTCCTGAAATAAATGGGAAAGCTTCAAATCAGGATCTTAAGGTTTTATACTTTTACTTTCCCTATTACTCAGCATATATTTTACCTGCATTAAAATTGTACAACCTAACAATTTGAGATTTTTCATTCTTTTTTTTTTTTTTGAAGATCGAGTAAGATTGCAGCTACCAGGCAAAAATACGCCTGCCCCAGCAGTGCCACCACAGAGCCCTGTGACAGTGCATCGTTGCTTGCAGCAGGCAGACATGGCCCCTAAAAGTCAGTTAGGAGTCAGCAGCTGAGAATCTGCACGGCTTCGGCTAGAAAGCCAGGCTCCAGAGCGGAGAGCTGTAACGGACTCGAATTGTAGCATCTGGCGGTCAGGCACACCTGAAGACCGAGACCTTTGAAGTTACAGAGCCCTCCAGGCACAGCAGAAGGTCCGAATTCAAGGATGTGCTCAGGAATATTTAGTCTCAACTTCTGCATTGAAGCAGTGACATATAGTCAGACGCGAGACAGTCATGTGTGATGCAGCAGTCAAATTCAAGTGACTTTTTTTCAAACTTGTTTAAGCATTTGATGTTTTATGCATTTTTACATAAAGTATTTTTTGCACATTTGCAATTTATGATTCAGTAACACAGCAAGAAAAATTAAAACCATACAAAAACTAGAAAGCTTTGGCTAGCAGCAGAAAAACAGCACGCAAGACACTTCAGCCTTCCAGAATGTAGGTCCTAAGAACAGAAGGATTTGAATCTTTGTTCACCATGGTTATAGCTGATCCTGTCTTATTAGCAGGCTTTGACACGCTTGTAAGGAGGGAGCTCCTGATTATACTCTCATTACCTCATTAAAAATAAAAGCAGCCCTCTAACTAGCACCAAAAAAAAAAGTTTGACGGTGAATGCACAATATGGCTATATAGCAGAATGGTGAAGAGCCAAACCCAACACGTAATCCATTTATACACAGTATTTTCTGGCACAGGTTTCCCTTTTCTTTCAAACATCAGAATTCAGCAGGTGTCATTTCTAGTGCACAACAGCGTAGGTCCGTAAGTCCTTCCATTGCACGCCAACCAGCCATAGTCAAGTACACGCACGCCAACAAAAGGCTTCACTCACCTGCGCCCGAGGGCTGAGCTACTACTGCTGTTTCTGTGGGAGCCTCCAGTGTCTCCCTCCATATGCAACCACTGTGAAGGGTTCAACAGCACAAAATTCCTGAGAACAGTCGCCGCAATGGGGTGGAAGTCCCAGTGCCTTATGGCCAGAAATCACAGCGCCCTAGGGCAGTACTTACGTAGGCTCTATAGCTTACAGATCCCTGCCCAGTAACTCTGTCTGCTCTGAGCTGTACTTCCAGCACCACACCAATTAAAAATAATTTTTACAATGCAACATCAGTTCTTATGCCTTGTGTGTAACACCAGAGGAACATATATCTTCTCCTGAAATAGAAATGAGAGCAGTACCTGGATCGTGGTCTGGCTTTAAGTGCATGAGATTCCTGAGCAGCTGGAACAGAAAAGAAAATAGAACCGCTAAAACATCATATTTTACATAAACGCCTTTAGCTGCAGAATCAGGGTTCATTAAAAATGTGAGTGTTGCAAATGTGGATGTGAGAGCGTGCTCATCTTACGTGAGCAATGGGGACTGATTTTCACTTCTCCTTCCCCTTTGTTTCTGTAGTGTATGAATGTCCTAAGAATTCAAAAGCCCCCATGTAGTCAGAGCTTCACCTTTTAATTTTAATTTGGTTACCAGAAGGCAGGAAAAGCAATAGGTCTGACAGCTCTGACCTGTACTCCTGGATGTAGTTGTGACAAAGCAATACAAGAAACAGCATAAACTTGCCACAGAAAATATCTTACTCCTAGTCCAGATATCTATCAGTTGTCCTGCTGCCCACAGCACAGAGGTTTATGTCCTTCCTAAATACTTCAACTAATTAGTATAGACAACATCGTCTTACCACCCATAAAACAAATTTAACACATCAGGTTGAGACTGCTTCAGCATCAGGAAGGAAAGACATGTGCAGGTTGTACAGGCTTACTGTCGGCCAAATACATTTCTAGCAATGTAAAAATCTGTTTCTTTTATTTGGATGAATTCCAAATATCCTGCCACATGCCGGTTTTACATGATAGGAAAACACCACTGCTGACTTATCTTCCCTGGGTAATTCCTTGAGGCTCTTCCTTGGTTTACATAGTCTTTTTGTGACTTTTCTGTTACCTTCCTTACTAACATCAGATAATTTTGAGAAAACATATTTGTGTGATTGCTTTCAAATTCAGCCCACTGAGATATCCTCAAGGTATTACAGCAGCTTCAATGATCCCAATGCACACACGCAGTGAATCCTCGTACTTTTCCCCATTATTCTGCTAATCAAGGTACAACACTTAAAAGAAGCAAGTACACTGGGGAGGGGGAAAAAAAAAAAAAAAAAAATCTCAGTTTCTCGCTTCCTTCAGATATATGCCTAGTTCCAAGTCAGACATTTATCACCAGCTACTATACAGCACTACCTGAGAATACAACAGATCCTCCGAAACACGGAGCAAGAGCTCCGTGCGGTAGCTGCATGTGGCAGCAGCTGGCAAATACTGACTTTTTAACAGCTGGCACTGTACTACTGCCCAGACCCTCCGAGGAGGCTTTAGGCTCACAGAAGACGAGTATGGCACGTGTATAGCCACGCACTACTTCTTCATAAAAGAAACTGCTTTTAGGGTCACGCAGTGCTAGTTGGTGCTTTGGATGGAAAAACCTCAAATGCAGCTGGCGGTGACACAAACGACCACTTATAAACGGAGTTTTCGTAGGTTATTGTCACCACCAAACTGGCTCACAGTCATTCCAGACTTCTGTGCAACAAACTCCTCCGAGCAGCTAAAGGAGGGAGAGGGAATTATTATCAAAATATGCCGTGGTGATAACCCTCCTCCCTCTCTCAAACTCCCAGAGAATACAACTTCAGACACTGCTTCCCTACAGCCATATGACCCAATTTTTCCAATGATGAAATTGCTGATTATTAAATTACATGCACAATTATTAAATATATGCCACTTAGAAATAGGAAGTATAAATCCTTTCCAAGCTAAGCCATGTTTAAGAACCTTCAAATTTTCCTTCTTTTATGGAGACTGTAATTCTGTTCATACTTCTTTTAGAAAGCCTTTTGTCTAAAAACCTGCAGGTAAAACTGACATTCAAACTCTCCAAGGACATCTTGGTGAGGTAAACAGGAAAGCACACAAGGAAGAGACAAACCCGAAATGACTACTAATAAAAAATTACAGCAGGAGAACACTACTGCCAAGGATTTTCTTTCAAGCTTTTAAAAAAATCAGGAAATTCAAGGCTACAATTACACAATACCCAGACTTAGCTTTACCTTTCAAAAGAAGTAGTATAATATTAAAAAAAAAAATCATAAAGCCGGTAGTTCATTATTAGGACATACAAATCATTGTGGCAGGATTTCCATAAAATGTGCAGTTATTTTGGCACGCTCAGTTTGTGCGTACTTTGTGTCTGAGGTGCAGGTTTATACACAGACACGACATAATCATTCAAGATAATACAAAACTATTTATCCAGTCCATGAATTTTCCATATTTCTATTGCTGTGGATACATAAGCCTAACTTAGATGAAACTGATAAAAAGTTAAAGCTGTTGAGTAAATTAATTACATTTATTATTTACGTTTGTATGATTCCTGGAGTAGTAGAGCCTGATGAACTGAACAGCTTGGTCTGGACTACGTGAAGTCATATATGATCATGAACTCTTATTTATTCATTCACAGGAGAGTGTGAAGGTGCCGGGTTTGGGTGTTTAACAGCTTCCACACCCCTCTTCCAATACAGCTTCATATTAACACTCCAGAGGATGCAGATTCAGTAACTTTGGGCTGTAGCCTAATGCCTCATACAGAACTGGTGCCTCTCTGCTTTACAGCCTGAAGATTGGATGGAATATCGTACCATAGAAGGTGTAAGTATGCCACATTGCTAAAGAAAAAAAACAAAGAATTCCCCACTAGTCTAAATCACCCCCACTAGTCTAAATCACCCCCACTGACTCTTTTCTTCATGGTGGCCTAGGTAGAAATTTACTATTTAAAACCTTGCAAATTTGGTCCTCAATCCTTTAGAAGTCTAAGGCCAACGGTGATCTTGCACTTCGGAGCCTAAATAAACTGGCCAGATATTCGGAGATGCTGGGCATATGAAGTTTTTACTGATTTCAAATTTCTAGTCCTTCTGATAGCAAAGAAAACTCTCCCATAATGAAGGACAGCAGCATCATCTTTCCTGAATTTACATAAACAGCCCACATGAATAACCACGCAAAATTTCTCCCACTTCATCCCAATGGAATGTTCATCCTGAAGGTTAATGATTACAATGACCTTTCAGAATGGTGACCGATTCTGAAATAACCGCTCAATTACTCTGCTGTATCTAGCCCACTGGATAAACATTTTTACTTCTAACATCAATCATATCATGCAACCTGAGAATGCGCTCGCTCAAACCCTCCACGTGCAGGACAGTAAAGATGAAAGCCCTACAGTGATAGGAGTCATGACAAAGGGGTGAAACTCTGCCACCATCTCCCTTGGTATACAAACACAACATCGCAAAGACCTCCCTGACTAGGAGATGAAGGACATGGGGAAAAGAGGTTGGTGGCAAAGGAGATGTGCAGGGAACAGTAGGTTGTTGGGTTTTTTCCTAAGCATATCAACGATGGAATTGTTGAACTAAAAATAAAAATCCCTGGGGTGCTCCTAGGTAAAACCAGGAGGGAGAACAGGACTGGAAGTCTAGCAACCACCCTCCTCTCCCCCTGAGGGGGAAGCATAAGAGTGTATGTGTGTGAAGGAGAAGCAGCCATCATTTGAGAATAGGAGCTGAAGATAGGAAATCTGGCAGCTGCCAAGTGTTTGGGAAGAAGCCAGGGGGAAAAGAAAAAAAAAAGTTGGGAAATGAGGCATGCAGCTGTTGAGCAGTCAGGAATAAATCGAGCTATCAGACAAAACTGCTGCGACAGACATGTGGGGTCAGTTTTCTTAATGAAGGATATCTTCATAAGTAAAAATATTTATGCAAAAGGAAAAGAAAGTGAGTCCAGATTTTAGCTTGACTGGGACCAGAGAGGCCTTGCAAATACTCTTACCACTCTAGGAAACAGATGAACAAAGAGGAAGGCAAGGGAGGTCTGATGAACTGAACCGAATGCATGGGATGCTTCCGGAGCAACTAAGTAATTCTGACATATGCTGTTCCAGAAATAACATTTTCCAGTTTGATAGGAACAAGGAGTGTGTGTTGGAGCTGGAGAAAGAAAAATCAGGGGTGGTTTCAACAAAGAAACACCCTCCCAAATCAAAAGCTTGTGTCACTGCTGTAGGTGCCACAAGGTCTGTATTTCCAAAGGGCTATCCCACCCTTAAACTCCTTGATAGAAAATATGAAAGCTCATTTTTCACAAAGAAACAGGCCATTTCAGAATAGGTACTTAAACATTACATAGTTATTCTGTACTTTAGAAGAGGATTTATGAAGAAATACAATATTTGTGCTCCTGCATCTTGTTTGTGGCATAGAAAAACTTCAGACTCCTTAAAAAAAATTTCCTACAGTGAAGAATACTAACAGTGAGGGAAAGAAAGAAAGAAAACCTTTCAACAACCTGAAGTAGTAATAAATATTTATCTTGTAAGTAGTGGTCATTATGAGGTAAAAGCTAATTTCAGTAGTAAAACACTATGAGAGCAAAATGATCTTAAAAACATTAATCAAATTAATTTAGGCTTACTATGATATAAAAATATTTGATCAAAATTCTAATGGAAGTAACACATGACATTTTTTACTTCTTACCTGTTTTCACAGTCAAGTGCTGAAATTCCTTTGGTATCGTTTTGAGAGCAGTGCTTACTTTAAGAGCTTAATAAAAAAATAAAAAAAAACCACAATGAGAATTACTTTAAGTATGTGCAGGGAAAAATCTACAGGTATCAGCTCTGAGAAAGGAGCACCTAAATCGGTAATGGTTAGAACATCTAATAACGCCAAACGCACTTGAAAAGAAAAGTAGCCAAATACCGTCAGAACACCCAAGCACTCAAAACAGAAACAATTTCTAAGAGCACAAAAGTGAAGAACAGAAAGGCCTATGCCCAAGTTGCCAAATCATCTCAAATGTTGAGAATTTGGGGGTTTGAGTGCCTCAAACCAAGGATGACTTCTGTTTCAGAGACGTAGCCCTCTGACCAAGACAGCAGCTGGTGACACTTGGCAGAGCTGGGACCTGTCTCTCCCAGGATACAAACCTGGAAAGCCAAGGCACATGAGAAACCAGCTGCTTCTGGCAACTGAAACCGCACCAGCCTGCCCCCAGGAATGGCATACGGCACCAACAGAGCTGGCATTAAAACTCAGGAACTCCCAAACTTTGTGCTTATTCCTCTTCCACTGATGCCTATGCACTCTTCATTAATGACTTTCTTAAGGTGTTCTTAATGCACTATGGCGTATTTTAATGTACCGTAATGTACAGTATTATAAATGACCGCTTGGAATGAAGTCGCTCATCTCCATCTGCCTTTATCAAATAAAACGTGGGGAAAAGTCTGGTTCTCGTGATCCAGCTTTATTTACATTATCTTCCACATTTAACTATATTATAACAGATAGACTGGAGCCAATTTACTCGTATAGCTTTGAAAATACAGGAACATTTGCCTCTACAGTCCTGAACTCATCCAGTTCTTGACTTCTGGGGAGAGCTCCTCAGTCAGGAGAGCAATCTGCTCTTACATTTGTCAGAATAGCAATAAACGGTAGAACAAGAGCATTTGTTCTTTGGCTGAAAATGTAGGAATCTGTGTCATAAATACAGCAAATCCTTAGCCCTGAAGGACTGCATGTACCAAAACAGCTTCCCATCTGACTTCACATGTCAGCTACAAAAAGCAAAGCACAAGTTCCTTACCTAAACAGCGAAATAATAAAAAAAAAAATTCCCTTAGTAAAAAGTAAATCTTCCCCAGACACTTCAAAGCAATAACCTTCAAGGTTCAAGTACTGCTCTGGTTCATTACAGATTTTACAACAGAACAACCCTTGTCAACAAAACATTAGTTTATTGGAATATGCTGACTTGTCAAAATGTTTGTCAAACACCCATCAACTCTGACAACGTTTCTTTGAATGAGGGACACTGGAAATCTGCCAAACTCGGTCACACCTGAGCGTGGAAGGTGATTCAGAAGAGTGGACTACCTGGTCTGCTGGCTCTGAAGCAACCTTAGTGTGTGGACAGCTGGGAGGTCACGGCATTTTTTTTTGTATTTTTTTTTTTAATTCATGTCTAATCCACAGCTCTGAGAATCAGGCAACAAAATACCCATAACTGGTTTGTTTCCACAACTGAGGGACAGCAAGTGAGAACCTGAAAGGTTGGGAAAAGGGAATATAAAAGGGAATGAATGACTGTGTGATGATCCAGCACCAATTCTGGAAGCCCTAGAAGCTACTGAGTGGAACAAGAAAAAGACCACTTCAGTTTCACATGGCTTGCTGCTGATGGATTTCAAGTGAAACAGATGAATCTAGTATTTTCAATCCAGTTTGTCCAAAATTTTTGTTTTGCAAGAAAAAAATAGGGATTTTTTTTTAAATAGGAATAAAAACTAATTTTTAAGTGTTGCTATTTCCTGCAAAAAGGGAAATCCAAAGTTTGTCACAATGTAGTCTTTAGTCTTACAAAATTCCTGATAACAATTACAACTTTGTTAAAATAACAAGTGCAACATTAATTGCCATGGGACTAGACATATTTTAGAAGGTGCACCTCATTTCACATACGACAGAACTAATTTTGAAGCAAACCCATCCACTTATTTGTCTTCAACTCAGCTGCTATCATTGAGTTGTCTCTTTAAATCTACGGCAACACATAGCCAGACTAGAAATTAAACATACCATTGCTTCTGTCAGCAAATATACAGGATTACTAAAAACACACAGAATTTAACCCATAATGGAAAAAAAAAGTTATCTGAATACCTTGTTTGTCATCTTTCTTTCCATCCTGTAACAGGGTAGATTTATCCGGTACCTCTTCAGCTGATGTCTTCTTAAAGAAAGAAGAGTTATTTATTATACTGATTGATATAGCTCATGTGTTTCCAGAGACAAATATTTAATACAGATCAACACAAATAAAGGTGATACTCTGTCTTGCACCACGATTTGCTTTGTCAAACAAAGAAGTACAGAGGACCTACAGAAAGGCAACATAACACTGCTTTTCAAGGTACAGCAGTTCCACACCTGAAATTAGTTAGAGAAGCACTTCAACAGGGCATCACAAGGAGCTCAGGACTATGCACAAGGAGAAACTTCTCACACCAGAGCAACGTCATTCTGTGTTTTCTTTTCTCTTTGTAACGCCTGTGTTAGGGTTGAACTCCAGCCGTACTGCAAAGCCCAGTGGTTCTGCATTTAAAGTCTTCACACTGAGGTGGCGGATCCCTGAACTACTCTTTTCTTTCAACATGCAGCCATTGAGATAGGAAAAAACAAATTTCATTAGCACGGCTGTTGGAGGCTCATTCAGGCCTCTGATGGGAAAACAGGGAACTTCTCCCCAGTCATATTCCTTAACTTTCCTTTATTTCATCAGCAACTTATAGGCATTTGTTGTTCTTGTAACTTCTGCTGCATAGCTCACAAGAAGGAACAAGGAATAAATTCTACCTCCATTATCTGTAAGAACAAGGATACAGTCTGCAACCAAAACAATAAAGCAAACATCAGAAACCCAAGCTTCTCTAAATATTAAGTGCTGCCAGTTTTTTTCCAGGGTGCATGGAAGTGTCTGGACCTAAAAATGGCCAGAAATCCATTGGGTCTAAAAAAAAAATGAATTCAGAAACACAGATTTTGGAGACATTAAAAAAAAAAAACTACAAACAAAAATCTCAAGTCAATAATTCAAGAAGGCCAAGTCTGGAGTAAAGGTCTATGAGATCTGTTTTACAAAGCTGCACCTGGGATTCCCTAATGCTTCTGAGGAAGCAACAGAGGAAAACATGGCTTGAGGGCTCTGAAAATGTGTGAACAACTCAGCGCATGCTTGAATCGATGGGATGACTCTCACAAATTTCAATGAACTGTGAGCGTGACATTTCTCATTTCTGAGGGAGTTTAGAGCAACCCCAGTCAATCATTTTACGCATATAGTACAGAATCACATGGTTTATTGAAGCTTTTGGCAGTGAGAAACCTTGCAGAAGACAGCCAAAGGAATGGGGGGGGAACACACCAGACCAGAACCAAAGTGGGAGACAAAAACTTGACGGGGAGGGGGAAGACAAAACCTCCTTGGTTAATAAAAAGCAGTCACCCTTGCCATTCTGGAGCACAACATTAGCTGCCTTTGTGTGTTTTGTAAGTTTAACAAAGCCTAGCATTCAGGTGACCTGTCTCCTGCCATTATTTTCTTTACGGATGCATTCAAGAACTGTTTCCATTGTATTGCAGTAAAAATGGTCTTCAGAAATTAAACTAAATAGCTTGGATGGTAGGTGGAAAGAGACAGAGACATGGAGATAATGCATAACTGATGGCATTGATAATGTCATGTTTTTAATGTAGTGCTCAAGTATCTAAACTACATTTCCTCAAGTAGCCAAGCTACAAATTAAATTGCAACAGTAAAATACTGCACTTCTCACAGAGGGAGAAGAATTACTGACCTTGCAAATGATATTCATTCAGTGTATTAATTCTGAACGTAAAAACATCAGTTGAACAAAACAACAAAAAAATCAAGTCAAATTCATTCTCAAATCAGTTTTGAGAAGAGATTTTATAGTCCACTAATCTTGGATAACAAAGGACCAAAATAACAAGGTCCTGAAACAAACTACTCGAGAGCTTTGCCCTGCATGTCTAGGACCCAGACAGTGAAGAAATGGAGCAAAACCAGTCAAACAGTCAGGAAACACTACCTGTGCTTAGCCAGCAGGCAATCATCCTACAGATTCTTCTTCTTTTTCAAACCAGCCATAAAAAAAACCCCTGATTTTGCAGAACATCCTGCCACCTTGCAGAACCTAGGAACGGAGCAGAAGCTCCAGCTCTTCCCTAAGAACATTATCTGACTACAAAGGCAGCACGGTAACCTGCAAGTTATTGGCAGGTATGGTGAGAACGTCTCAGGAGGAAAGTGCAGAGATAAGGCAGAGGAGGTCTTAAAGCTTAACTGCTGAAAATCGAATTAAAAATTAAACATAAAATGGGGGATTTGTTGCTTGTTTGGGTTTTTTACATTTTGTGCTGCATACCCTCTACAGCTATTTAATTATTACTATAATATTCCTACTATTATCACCCCCATTGCAGTAGAAAAATCTAAAAAGCAAAAAGCCATACAACTTAATTGCTTAGGAAATCATCTCCTAGATTTATCCTTACTCTGCACATACATTCAAGGACCACAAACAAGAAGAGCCTAACAAACAGACATTTAATAAGATTATAAAATTGTACCGGTTAGGTTACTGAAATGACATTTTATGTCCAAGAAACGTAAGATGACTCTGAAAGAAAGATTTCTGAGCTTTCTGAAATATATAAAAGAATGTTCTAATCTCACGGTCCCAAAGGCTGCGATACTAAAAAGCAAACTTCCTCACAACTCCGCAATAACCAAAGACCACTTTCCATATCTGTGTTATCACTTGTGAAGCCAGTATCCCAAAACCAACAAGGATTCCCTAGGACACAGAGACGCTGAATGAGATCCTGAAGTCAAGAAGTTACATAAACTGAAGCTTTTTAATTATGTGTGTAAAAGATACATAATTATATATTTATTTATATTTTTAATGTAATTCTACATTATACTTTTTTTTAATACGCATGTGTACTTGTACATGCACATGAAAATGCAAGTGAAAAAGAGAAGCTGACACTCAGGGGTCTTGCCTATCGACAAAAAATATCCGAAAAGGATGATGATAGTTTTTGAGCAGAAGACAAACAATTCTCTCTCAAAATGAGTATCTTAAGCTGATGCAGTGAGTTAACTCAAATACTCAGCTGACTCCTAATGCAGTCTGGCAATGGAGTTATGTACATACGGACATACACATGCTGACATCAGCGAATGAGTTTCCACACAAACGGCCTTGAATTTCGCCTCTGCTGTTTGTTTAAATCACAAACCGTATGCAACACGCTAATGAGGCACACTCTCAAGGGACCGTTGAGCTTTGCCACCCAACCACAGAGTGCAGAAGTGCTAGTGTAGCGGGGCCTGTGGCACAATCCCGCAGCCCCCTGCCGACCACCCTCCCAAAATAAAGTCACAGGCAAGGGACAAGGCTGTTCTGTTACGGTCAAGGACCGGCCTACACTGCCAAGGTACCAGCACAGCCCGCGCTACCCGGAGAGCAGCGCTGCTTTCAAAACCCAGTCCGGCTGCTGTACTTTGGCCAAGCTGCTGTACAAAGAGCAGCATCACCCAGCGAGACCACACAGGTCCAGGTTAAGGGGCAACAGGCACAAACTGAAACTCAGGAAATTTCATCTTAATATGAGGAAGAACTTCTGCACTTTGAGGGTGGCAGAGCCCTGGCACAGGCTGCCCAGAGAGGCTGTGGAGTCTCCTTCTCTGGAGATATTCAAAACCCACTTGGACGTGATCCTGTGCAAGTTGGTGTAGGTGACCCTGCTTTGGCAGGGGGTTGGACTGGGGGATCTCCAGAGGGTCCTGCCAACCCCCACCAGTCTGGGATTCTGTGACATATTTTAACAGTTCCAGAAGATAAACTGGATGCTGGAAGCGCTGGCTGCAGCATTGCCCAAAGTGAACATCACACTCGGTACCCGCTTAGGAGAGTTTGTCTGGTGGCAGCATTACTGAGCTGAACTGGATGAAGGTACAGCTGGGCTCTGACCCAGGAACTCCACAGCGCAAGGCATAGGAAGAAATAACTGGAAAATAGCCTTGATGAGCTGCCATGACATACTGTTACTTTTTAACTTGGAAGCAGCATCAGAAGGGCCTGTTCTTGCAGTCAGTCTGCCGTTTGATTCACTACCTTAAATACTAAACCCTTAAATCTCACAGCGTATATATTCAGAGTTGCAATATTCAGGCACAACTCAGTGGCCATGGCTAGTTCAGCTTTACAGGATCTTTAAAGTTTCATTTTTTAACCTCAGTGATAAACTCTTCTCCTTAATTTAGTTTTGCTTGCAACAGTCTTCCATCACAAGGATGGTATCTGTTGTGACATTGCTACAATGGATCACCATTCTTCCCTCAAAACACTCTTCCCAGCTCCTTGTAATTCCTACCCAGACCCTTAGATGGTAGTTCCTTAGACTATGAAAAGGCTGGATAATAAAATGGAGACTGAATCACTTCAAAGAGAACTATGCATGTCCATACTGTACAAAATCTGGGATAGTTTCAGCCTCCAAAGAGGCGAAGTACAAGGAATCAGGACAAGTCAAGACATTTTTCTTATCCTCAAAGCTGGGGTAGCAAGTGGAAATGGAGCACTGTAAATGGTAGAAACACTCGAGAGCTACAGGGTCACATTTTTGACCAATTCAGATTCAGGAGATCTTTCACCTGAGCACTGTCCTTGTGCCACTGTCCCTCCTGCAGCGTGGGCTCTGCCCCTTTTCGCTGGCTTCCAGCGCCTCAGGGCCAAGTCCAGCCCCACAGGACACCAACAGGTAAGGTGGACTTCTCTGCAGACTCCAACATCGCACAAGGCTGGAATCCCTCGATGACTACTGTGAACTCTCTTATGTGGGAATGTCTTCTGAAAAGCCTGTCAGCCCTTCCCACAGACTGAAGAAATGGCTTCATGGGAAGCTTACAGACTCCTAAAGTCCTCGCAGAGGTTCACGGTTCTGCTGTTACGCCTACTACAGTCATTGCGAAGCTGGCCTATGCCTCTGTACTCTGCAAGGTAACTACCCTGTGTACATCACCTCACCTCCGTCCGACTGAAGTCCCGAGGCTGCTGGCCGCCTGGCAATGACTCGGAATAAGAATCAAATAGCGCACAGTCACGCACGGGCTTCAAAGAAGCTGCAGGAGAAAGAAAAAGAAAGGAAGAAAAAAAAAAAAAAAAAAAAGAGAGACATGCCAAGTCTTGGGTTAATTCTTAAAAACCTATTCCAGCATCATTTTGCCCTTCATTTCTACATATCAGAACCAACCTGTAAGCCACAGATGACAAACACCATGAAGAAACTCTATCTGGTATTTTGAATAAGCCAATGCCATGAAAGGAATTGCGTGTATAATTTCTGTTGTAGAAATAATTGTGAAATTTGGGAGAAGTGATTCTTAGTAAAGATTAACCGTCAAACAACCACCGTTTATTTGCATTTTTCCTCCTCACAGTCCAGTATCAACTTACTGAGCCTTATCGTTTATACCTTGCTGTCTTAGGAATGTTAAGGGTACTTACCACACCTTCAACTCTAATTTTTGACATTCTGAATACTGAGAAGTATAGTAGAATCTACACTATACACTAAAATTGAAGGCCAGCAAAAAACAAGGACATCAAACACAGTAGATGCTGCAGCATCTACCATCTTTAACTAAACAGCACTGAGAGAGGCGGGGGGAGGGAAAAAATATCAACTCTAACTTCTCACAGGAATATTCACAAGAACCTCATTTCTATTCCACAAGCTCAGGTCCTTCTGCTGATACCACTCTGGGATTAGTTTCTCTGAGATAAATCTGTCTTAACAGCTGGAAAACAGTTTTTCTTAAAGATCGATATATTGAAAGGCAAAATAACCAGTTCTCACATCAAATTTCTAGTTTCTGGCTAGCATCTGGTTTATCTGAATAAATTAAGCTCTTGCAAATCTGTCTTAATTTACAATAGAGCGGGTTGCACACAAGACAAATAGCTTTACAGATTCCATAAATTAGTTTTAATAAAAACTTTCAGAAGAGAAGGCGATGGGTCAAATTGTCAATGGAGCTGTGCCAGGACAGCATTTGGACCTGTGCTTGTAGTTTACAGAACAAGCCATAAAACTAGCAAGATTAATTCATTCTTAAATGCTCTGTCTTATGCTCCAAGTCACTGTATTTGAAGCTTTGACACTCTTATCAGATGCAAACATTTCACTTGAACCAAATTCTGCTTTATTCTGAAACTTAATACAACTACCTAACGAAAAAGTTTCCAGTAATTTTCATCAGGTTCCTAACAAGCCAGAAAAAAAAAAATAATAAATCTAAGTTCCACAGAAATCAAATTCTGAAAACATGAGAACAAAAATGTTGCCTGGAAAATTTCTTTTGACATTTTAGGTAAGTGTATGAGGCACGTGCTTACTTATCAATGCTTTCATTTCAGAAGTTGATACAATCAGGGCTCTATGCTTTCTTCTGATTCACGGTGTTACAGTGTGTTGAGACGTTCTCCTTTTTATTAATGCAAGTCTTTCAAAAGACAGATTTCTGAATCCTGATTAGGTAGCAGAATGAGCGCGAGACATTTTCAGACCCTCAAGCTAACCAGAATTATCATATTAGCTGAGGTACTTAGAGTGCCCAAAACCAAACAATTAGTCCTTTCACCTCTTCCACGTAGATCAGCTCAAAATGCTTGGCTGCATGCAACACCATGAAAAAATAATCATCTAAGGAAATGGTAAGACCCCAGGGCTGAAAGGGACGAATTAGGGAAAAAGAGGACTCCCAGGGAACAACCACAGCCTACCATGCTCTTCCTCCCATTGCTGTAATGATTCCCTACTACTACAGATAGCTATTTCCATTGCAGTTTTACCCTAAAAGGCTTAATGTGCAGACACACCAACAAGAACCTGCATGGAGGAGCTTATAAGCTGATTTATCAAGAGAACAAGCATGAGAGTAGCGAACAAAGTGGTGGTCCTGGAGGGAAAAGGGTAGTTGTAATTATGACAAGGGAATATAACTAGAAAGACTAAAAGTGATGAAGACTTGGAAGTGCAGGTTTTACAGGAGCTTTACACTTTGGATATGAAGATAGTGGATTATAAGGAACATGACTCCACCAGAAATTACTTCACAAACCTGATACAGGGTGAACATTTAATTTTCCTAACTGCAACTTGATTTGCTCTTTTCTGGTCTTTTAATATGTTCAGTGTCATCAAATTTAATGGAGAATTTATTAGGTCTTAAATATTATCCCTTAGCACTGTAATTATAATCTGTGATTAATCCTCCTTGCCCTAGAAAGTCATGCACATTTTTTAGATGGAACAGTATATATTTCACTGTTCATTTATAATTAAAAGAGACATAACTGAAGAGAACAAATGAAAGGGCAGGTCTCTCACTGCACATTGTTACTGAGATATGCTATAGTTTGGATTAATTCATCCTTGTGCTACACAAACTGTTGTAATCCCCCCATCATTACTGTAAATTACTTACAGAAGAATCTGTGGGTTCCATAAAATGAATTACAAAAAAAATTCAGCCTTTGATACAACTGGTAACTGCATCTAACAAAATATATTAGCACAATAAGTTCTATAGCAGTCCAGTATCGTTTTCAACACATCTTCAACAGACAGATACTTAAGGGAAAAATCATCATAAGAGTTAAAAGCCACCTAAGTCTTGTTGGAGTACCTTTGCGACAGGTAATCATCTGCCAGTTTAGCTCAAAGGACACTCAAAGCACACTGGAGCAGAGGCAGACATTAAGAGGCAGGTAACTGCTACACTCTGCATCGCTCTTTTGTGCTCTTCCACATTCCTCCTTCAGCGATCGCCTCGTAAGCACAATTAAAAACGCAGGCGGTAAAAAGCAACCGGGGAGCCATCACGTAGCCTAGAACCCCCTCCTACATGCAGGATGGAAAAAGAAACCCAATTTACACGCACATTGGGTTCCCGAGATGGCTACAGGAACACCACCTGCCGCAGGGACGTTACCTGCTTGAAGGTACTCGGGCAGCAGCGTCTCCGGCAGCGTCTCGGGCAGCTGGTAACCATTCTTCCTGGCAACCACGAGGTGGAAAGCGGCACAAAACTCCGGGAGTGTCAGTGCCCCGTCGCAGTCCACGTCGCTCAGCTCCCTGCGGGCACGACAGACATACGTTTTCCAAGCCGTTACCTCAGGGAAACGTGTGCAATTGTGCGGGAGACAGAAACGCAACTCTGAGAAGGGATATTTTAACACAGGGCAAGCATCTCTGTCATTTACACTTCATCCTAACTTGTACGTTTGTCTCCGGGAAGATGAAGCAAGCTGATTTTCTAATACTGACTTCTTGCTTTTTTACCTGTTTATTAAAGTATGGTTTTTTGTTACACATCATACCATACAATATGATGGTATGTATATACTATAACATGAGATATATATACTGTACTTCCAAGGGTGAAATTAACTTTCCAATGGCTGGAAGTACTTTTGGCCAATCCATACAGGATCTTAAACCAGTTCAAGTAGAAAAAGTTAAAAGTGGACTTTAGCAATGGTTACTTAACACTATTGACTAGCCTCAGGAGCTAAATTAATGTTCTTGACAAGTTTAAATGTTATTGTTAACTTCTCACTAAAGCAGTTCTCTCTTTAATTCCAGGAGGCTTCTCAAACACTAAAACTGGACTTCAGAAATTCAAGAATTCAATTTTACAAATTAACTCTTCATAAGAATTGAGTAATATTTCATTGTGAGCACATGGACTAAAGCAAATAAACATATAACTCCCTACTCTTTGAAAGGGATGAGCATTTTTCAAGCTGTTGAGGTTACAGTGACAAAGACTGAAGCATCCCATGTGTTTAACACAGCAACACCACCTGATGAATCACATCATCACAAAATTTTATTTATCTACTAGAAAGGAATACTTTTCTTTAAATTTTGCAGAGAACAACTTGTGTCAGCAATAGAAACAAAATGTGCTTGGTTAACATATTGGGTTAATCCATTCTTCTTAAGTGATCTTAAATTCCCATATTCCCTTCCCCCAACACTATGTTTCTTCAATTGTTTTGTGGTGGTGGGTTTTTTTTATTATTTTCACAACTGACAATCCGCTTTGAAAAGATTCCAGACATACTCTTTGACCCTGACAGATGTTTAGGCTCTTGCAAGCTTTTCTTCTCATCTGTCTTCATAAAAGCATATTAAGAGTAAAACCTCTACCAGCATTTCTGATCAATGTTTAAAACTGTTTGTTCTTCCTCTCCAAGATGCAAGGATGACACTGAATTACCAAGCAACATGTTGCTTATGAAAATATACTAGAATCCTTGTCAAATTTTATTATGTACAGTTCCATCCGGAATCGTTTCTAAATACGCTCATTAAAAGTAAGTGCACTGGTTCATTAGGAAAGCACTGATGAATTATGTAGTTGTACTTACTAAAAATTAGGCATTAATTAGGCCTCCTCTGACAAAACATAGCCAGAAACATAAAACCAATGACATCTAAAACATTCCAGAGGTGCTTCTCCTCTGTGTCATTTCACGAAAAACGTCAGTACATTGAGCTAATGATGCTGCTTACAATATACTTAAGAACAGCTCTCAGTTATATCGCTGTTCAAACCTTCCCAGTCCTGCTGAGTAAGCGAACATCTTTCCAGAAAACAAGCATGTCAGGAAGATCAATGAGCACCCTGCTGTTCAGGCCTGAAAGTGATCCCACAGATAAGAGCAATAATTATAATTGAAGACACTTTTCAAAATTTAACAAGAACTCTTGAAATAAGCATCTTTAAAAAAACACCAAAAAAAACCCACAGAAAAAAAACCAAACATAAAAACCCAAGAAACCACACACCAGGATACACGTCCCCAACACTATTACTGTACTTACCAGATGTGAGAAAGCTCTGGAATGGGCAGCTTTGATTTTGTGAAGAAATTCTTTGCCACAGAACCTGTTGGGAAACCGTGCCTTATCAACCACTGGAAATTAATTCTCCAATTATTTACCTTTGGCCAGGACTGCCACGCCAGAAGCAGCTGGTTACTTTACATCCGAGAGACGCTCAGGTTAACTGGATGCTAATATAGCTGTTGGACCATTTGTCTCTTACTGAGTAAGTGAAAGCAAGTCAGACAGAGCTGTTGACCTCATTTCCCCATTCCCTCCATATGGGAAAGATAAATAAAGGAAAACACGTTTTGGTACTAGTGAGTCTAACCAGCATAATTAGTATGTCATCGATGATGAATTAACAGACACAAATGGCTCTGCTTCACCCAGAAGCCACGTGTGTGACAGTAGTGCTGTAGCATCTGCACTGCTCTCCCAAGACCATGCTCCAATTGTGACATTTCCCTGCAGTGGCTCAAATTTTATCAAAAAAAGGAAAAGAAAAAAAAAAAGAAAAAAGAAAAAACCCAGGAGATTCAGATAGCACATAGCCAGTCCTGCTGCAGGCATCCTCGCTCACCCTGCCACAACAGCTCTTCTCCGAGCTAACAAATCCACTTCTTCACCATCCCATATGCACAGGTTATCGAGGAAGCCCTTCCTGGATATAGGCTTACAAATCACAAGACAGCATAAAATACAGACTTCTAGCTCTATCCTCCTCTTCCCCTTGGGCGTTCAGGTCAGATCACCCACTGCAGTACGTAAGAACAGCTGTCACTGGGGCAGGTCCAAGGCTCACCTAGTGCAGCGTGTCCTCTCCAACACTGGATGCCAAGAGAGGACTATGCGACCATGACAAACCCAGGTAATAAAAGCGTAGCTCCAGAACATCCCCCAACCTCTGACCACCTGCAATTCAGGAACTTTCTCAATCCAGGGGTAGCACTTAGATATTCAATAACTTTTAACAGATTTTTCCATCACCGATTTCTCAAATAACTTCTTAAAACTGCACAAACCTCTAGCATCTGTATCACCCTGCAGCAAGGATTTCTACAGCTGAATTATTTTAGGACATTGTGGAAGCTCAAATTTATCATTTATAAACAGTAATTTTGGATGTGCAAGTACTGCCTGGGAATCTTGCTCAACATAAAGGAAAATGCAAAACTACCTGAGAGGCTATATATGCATATGTACATGCATACACAGTTACAGACATATATGAGGCTGTGAGGAAATACAATGCTGTTGAACAACCATTTTCTCTTTCAAGCAAATTATAAGGAAACTTAACCGAGGCAAAGAACTGGTGAAACACTAATTTGTCAGCAGCAGGTAATTTATTGAAACTTTTGGCCAGATCCGAGTCTCCTGAACTCCAGTAACACAGCAGGGCTCAATAAAACCACCTCAGTTTAAAAGCTGTGACATCTCCCTGGCCAGACCAACTGTCTGTATCTGCAGCGACTCCTCTCACGGGTAGCCTGATCCTCCTGTTCAGGATGGAAACGCAATCTCAATACGCTCCTAACCATACTTTTACCATGTGTGTGCTTTAAAAGTGATTTGCTTTTAATCCCCTTAAAGGTCAAAATCGTACTCCATCAGAGCCATAAACACTCAGGCTTGACCACACAGGACAGTGAGCTGAATGCTTCACTTTCATCACACGGACACTGCTACTTTTCTGCTGGGAAGGCAAGCACAACCCTAAGGGGTTTTTCAGCTCAGTACATGCTACAGGTGTGATCCACAAATACAACGGACCAAATACAGAGTTCATTTTACTCTTTACTGAATCGCCAACACTTCTCCCTTAGATGTAATTATTTTTTGTAAAACTGGGATATTTAGGAAAGAACCTAATGGCCACAGTATTGGTTTGCTCTTTGAGTTCTCCACTTTTAAAAAGAAAATGCAATCAACTCTTTCTCATAAAATTGCTCCAGATAGAAAAAAGAATTCCTTTATCTACTTAACACTTCTCACCTCTCAGCCCGCTCCCGCTACTCAATATACACAGTGTTTGGTAAAAAGTACCTGAAATAAAGGAGTTCAGGTCAGGCTGCAGGGACCTGAACTGGTTGATGTAGTAGTCTCGCTGCTCCTCCGTTATCCTCCAAGGGTCATCCAAGTAGTGGGTGCTGCTGTCCTGCTGCTCCCGCTCTGCTGAAAGAGACTGAAGGGAGGGAGACTGGCACCGGTCGCAGGCGGGGGGCCAGAAGGGCCAAAGGGGGCCCTGGGAACCTCAAGAGACCAGATTCACTCTCTTCTGTTAGCAGACACATATTTTGAAGAGATGAGAAGCAGAAACGGCCACGCCGATTAGCGTCCCGCTACTTATCTGTTAAAACTGAGGCTAATATTAGGTATCTTTACTCAGGCAATTAAAGGAAGTTTTACATGACGAAAGCTAAACGAAAAAGAAAACTTTACCACTGCTGACCGCAAAAAGTAAAGTCCAAACCATACTTTGTTACCTCTGGATTCATTCTGGGGATTCATTTTAGCTGCCATGCATTACAACTCTGAACTGCGCACTGTACAGCTGAAAGGGATGGAAAGCAGTAAAGGACCTCAAGCTTTATTTATACAGCACGGCGCATGAAAATTTAGCTTTGCTAAGAAACCACATGTTTAGTCTAGGAGCGGTGCTGTAATGACGGAGCTATACAGCTTCTGGGCTCTCCGCTCACCCAGGTAACTCAGCACGCATTACGCCAAGCCAGAGAGACACGCAAACCCCTAGAGACCTCCTCAGCCTTCTGCCACTTCCCATGGTTTAGGTAAAAATCCTACTTCAGGAAAAAGAATATTCTGGAGGAAAAGGACATTTTATCCATTTATGCCTTTGCTTTCTGATTGACTTAAGGGAGGTGTGCATGTCTGGTAGGTTGGGTGGTGGTGTCTAGAAGAGGGTTGCCAGTACAATTAGTGCCTTTGTCAAACTGGAATGACTTGGTATTCAAGATTTAGGCCTGGATGGCAACACTCTTAAAGAGGGAGAGCAAAAATGAAAAATAAGCAGGCTCCAACCAGCTCAGAAACCCTTTCTCTGACATACCAGTCCACTTCCTAAGAATCAAACACAAAACACCGGTTCTGAAATACATCAAAAGATCCTCGAAACAGGTAACTTCATAAAGCTGTAAATTAATTTTCATTTCAAAGTGCTACAAAAATGCATTCAACTTAATTTCAAGTTAGCACAAACTCTGTGGCACTACCTGTAGGTCTTTTCCTGAGGCTCAGGTGACATTTTATTATGGGTGCAGGGAGCTAAACACTCAGGAAAAGGTACAGAGTCTCTGAGTCTTACTTATTTAGGAAAAGCTCTCTCTTAGAAGAGCTTTGCCCTTCCTTAGGACAAACTACCTGTTTGCATAATAAATGCACAGCAGGCATACTGGAACATCGGAAAGATCTGCTTTTGCAACCAGCGGGAAAACACAGGACCCATCGCATAAAAGCAAACAAATAGCCAGAAATTCATTGATTCTGTTTGAGATGCAATTTAACCAACTGGGGTGAAACAACAGAATACGCAAAATATTAGGTCATAAATTCTGTGCATGTGTTACAGACAGCATTCTAAATCACGCAGGAATCTCTGTGAAACCTCATATATTTTAAATGAAAATGTTTCACTTTTGCTAGGATAACTTTTTTTTTTTAAAACTTTTGAACTGGAGATTCTCAGTCTAGTTTTCCTATCTATGCTATTTGGTGCTTCTCATTCTATTTAGCTTCACCAACTTAATTGAATGGATTATTTATTTTAATTTATCCTTCCCATCAGCTTTTTTTTTTTTCTTTTTCATACACAAAAAAGCATGCTTCAGCCTCTAGTCTAAAAACACCATGCAGAACACTTTTACTTTTGAAGCAAGAATTCTTCTGCCTCTTTTTTTTTTATTTCTCTAGTAGTACTACTAATAAAACAATAAAGAAAAACATGCAATTCATTACCCGATTAGGAGTTGAACAGGTGAGTACAGGTTTGACTCCATAATTCCCTGATGATGGTCCATCTTGCTGGTGAGTAGACTGTCTGACATCATAAGGAGCTACAGATATTTAAAATTAAGTATATAAATGAAAGGTTAATCAAAAAGATTCTACTAGGCTGAAGGAAATAATTAAATACCACAAGGGCAAGAATCTAGCTCGTGAACCTAGCATCATAGTATCAAAGTCCATTTTGTCTTCTGCAACAAAATTCCAGCCACATACTTGTCTTTCACTTTACATCATTCTTCACTTTACAGCTTCTTCACTGTTAGAGTTGTTAGGCATTGGAACAGGCTCCCCAGGGAGGTGGTGGAGTCATCGTCCCTGGAGGTGTTCAAAAAACGTTTAGATGTGGTACTTCAAGACATGGTTTAGTGGACAGGGTGGCATCAGGTATACGGTTGGACTTGATGATCTTTGAGGTCTCTTCCAACCATAATGATTCTATGATTCTGTGATTCTTCAGACAATACTGATAGAAACTGTCAGTTATATAGTACTAGATAACAGAAATCACTGTTCATCATGTTGAAATATATATTTATATAGCCTGTTTAGGTATTTATACATTTCATACACTTATGGCCATGCATAGGAGAAGAATGCATTACAAATAAGAAGAAATAACTCAACTGAGCTGCCAAAAAAAAAATGCTTTGACAATGTTATCAGATAGTAAATCACTAATTTTCCATATACTCTTCTTCCTCCTTCCCTAATTTCTGTCAAAAACCAAAATGCATGACTCGCCACTTCACACTATTTGGAGCAAAGTTAGTAAAGAAAAGTAACAATTACTACTTCTTTTGCTAAATTAAGTCACTCACGTTCCACTGCAGCAAATATAGTAAGCAGTGAGGTAACAGCACATTTAGGAACAATGTTTTAAAAATAGGTCAAGTATGCAAACAAAAAGGCAACTCACAAACCTTTACAGAGCTGAGAACTTCTGGTGTCAGACTATTTAAACTTTACCAACTACAAAGACAGCCTGCGTTAGATAGACAGAACTTAAAAGACTCTTGATGAAAAATGAGACCAAGAAATCTTAAAGATTTTGAGCTCAGGAAAATCTTTAAAATTATATCCCTAACCCCCTCCCTTTCCTAAGTGGTCTTATCCTGTATTGCTATCTATTTTTATTCCTGTACAAGTAACCTCTACTTTCAGAAAAAAAACGCACAGGAAGGAAGTTGGGAAACATACAGACACCCTTGGAGAGGAAAGTTAAGCACAAGGCCACGCTGCTGTCTGTTTGCTAGCAAGAAAAACTTCCAAAACTATCAAGAAAAAAGGATATAGTCACGGTTGCAGTGTGAAGGGCTGCCCTTGAAGCCACACCGCCCCGTGTCAGGGGCAGGCTCGCAGTACAGAACACCCACCCAGCCCAGCAGCGGCGTGCTAGCACCTCCTGTGCGTACCCCAACACCGTGGCTTTCGGACCTACCCTTTTGAGTGCTATTCAGAAATCTGGAAGGGTCCTAATCTTAAAGGCCAGGAAGACTCTGTGGGTCACCCAACCTGGCACGTTGGTATAGCACAGGCTATAAAATGTTACCTGCTTACTGCCACCGAGAACACATTTGGCTGAAGTATCCCTGGTGGGATTAAAATAGGAGAGATTCCTTTCCTGGAAAACAGAAGTTCCCTTTCTGGAAAATAATCATAGTCTTCTATACCTCTAGGATTCTATCACTTTAAAAATTCAAGCAGTTGAATAAGTAAATTTAGAAGCAGCTGATAGCTGGATATGACACTGCTGTCTCTACTCTGCACAGCTGCTGACTCCATGAGAAATTTCACTGAAGTTATGTTTGCAACCACATTCAGAGCAGGGGGGAACGACACCCAAAATACCCTCTCCTAGCACTGACAGATGTGGGACAGAGTCCCAGAAAACAGCAAACCCCACAACAGGCAACACCGTCAGCTGCTCCCGATGGCCGCCTCCCGCCCAGCTCTTCAGGGTGCGCATTATCTGCCACACGTCTTCCTCACTGGAGCAGAAGATGCACTGTACCAAAAGACAACCTCGCTAGCATTGCTTATTTCAGAAGTCAACCATCACTGTTTTGATCAGTTATGCCAAGGGTAGGCTGGGGAAAAATCCCATCTCCAAACAAATAGCGGTTTACCTAACCAGCAAATGAATGCCTGTGATTCAGTACCAGTACGATTTTCACCTGAAGGCCACTTGATAGTGTCAAACACATTCTTATCATGGCTGTATTGAGTTTCAAAAGGTTGCAATAGCTCTGCTTTTTCAATCATTTGTAAATGAGGACAACAGCTAAAGGACTAGCACGCTCCACTCTTCACTCACTGCAAACACACTAAAGCAGGAGGGATGACGGAGGGATGCTAATACACTCATGCCTACTACTGCCACCATCTTCATCATGAGACATTGCAATTAGGAGAGCACAGGCACCTTACAATTAATAGGAGCTTGTAAAGCCTTAGTAGAACTGCCTTCTGCCCCACTGCTCTCTTACTAAATTCAGAATGTTTTGCCACCTACTCTAATGGCAGCGAGATCAAGGACAGAGCATCTCTTTAGTGCCTTATTTTTGTCTGTTTTGCCTAAGTTACATTGTAGGACTGTTTTTATATTCCTATCCTATTGTTATTTCCGTTACAAAACCGGAGAGATTACTATCCTTTCCTGCACAGGAAGGTTCACTGCCAATCTGAAAACTAATACAGCGGCTACTGAAGTCAGGAGCAGGCTTTTCTTCCCCTCCAATGAAACCAAAAGCATCATGCACTCCGAGAATAGTCACAAACACTCTGCCACTGGGATATATTGCTCATGGTCTTGTCAGAGTTTAGGTATTAGCATTTATCTGTGAGCAGTGACAGATAAATCTAACTAATTTATCAGAAAGCTAATAGGAAGACAGGATTCAACAATCAAAGTAAGTTGATTGAATCATCTTCCAAAATACAGGTCTAATTAAACTTTAAAATCATTAGGCTGATTGTCAGTTGCATTTGAAATTTGGATGCTTCCGAGAAAGAAAAAAAAAGAATTAATTTAATACAATGTGTGCAGTCCGATTTTTATCCTACCTCCATGCTGCTGCTCCAGCCCACTTCTTGATTTACCATATCCATAACTTAGGGGTATTCTCTGGTAAGTAGATGGAGAAGCAGGAGGTGAACAGATTGGAGACATGGGAGGAGACTTGGGTTCCTATTACAAAAACACATCAATACAAAATGCAGTTCTGAGACAAAAAAACACCAAGTAACCCTGCACAGCAATCTGAACACATACAGCAGGATGGACAAAGACGAGGCAAACACTGCAGCTTCCTCAGGCCCTTTATTTCCAAGAAAACGCTCCTTAAAAAACAAAAGACAGAATTTGGTATTGAGCCTTCTAGGGTAAAGCATGGCAATGCCATAGCAAAGCTTTACAATGAACAGCTTAAGATATTTTACTTCCAAAGATGCCTGAAGTAGTATATGTAGAAGGCTTAATGTGAGTGAGTATCTTTGAATTTACACTAGACTTTTAGTTTGTGTGACTGCATTCTTCGTGGGAGAGCGAGCATTTTTCATGTAAAAACTTACGAAAAATTAAAATAAATCTCTGAATCAGTATTTTAAGCACTCTGTGGATTTGTAGGTGTTACCAGGAAACTATCCTAAAGTTTTCTCTTCTGGTTGACTTACAGAGATTAAGAAGAGGCTGTGATCCTGAAACAGTTTACAAAAAAGGAAAATATAGCGCAACACAGATAACCCAGACAGAGCCAGGGCTTCGAGGGCAGCATTCTGCTTCAGTGTACACACAGGCAGACAGGCATACATGCTCTTCTTCCTCATCCTGTTATTCCACCCGTGTATCTTGTCATCAGCTCATTCCTGTTGGTTGACCTCAGGCTGGGAACGGTGTTACTCAGGTCGAGGCACCATGTGATAAATGTGCGCATACGGTACGGGAAGATAAAGTGCCCGCCACCGGGTACTTACAACATGACCTGATACGGTACCAGAGGAGAAGGTCTCAGGTCTGGGGAGAATTATGCAAATCAAGATTGAACTGTAAAGCTGCTTGTATCTGAATAAGTGCTCTCAACTCTCCTAAATACAGGTAAAACAAATCTCCCTTAGACAGCTTTATTAAATTGGTAACTCAGAACAACGGATGCTGGGACAATGTTTCACTGAGGGCAAAATTTCTTCTGGATTGCTCCTGGGAGAGATTAGAAGGGAAGAAAACCTGGTGGCCTTAACCCACCCAGAAATAGCGGTTTGTGATTCAACACCTCTTCTCCAATATTTCTGTAGTGGCTATGGATCATACCAGCCATGAGAAATCGCTTGCTTTCCTGTTCTGTGTCACAGACAGTTTTCTGTTTGCTGCTCCTCCCCTAGTCATCTCCAAGAAACTACACTGGACTAAGGAGGAGGACAACACTGAAAGAACTGATGCAGAATATTACAGGGTTGACAGCTTTATACAAGCTCATGTAGAGAAACTCCCTTTAGGGATGCAACTGGGATGCATCAAAATTAGAGCACAGCCCCGACGGGGATTATTTGCACATCAGTAGTTCGTCTCCTGTCTAGTACTGAAAAACTGAGTAAGTCCACATTAGTGTCACTATTTACAGGGCTGGACCCCAAAGGAGGATGCATAACAACATATTGATCTGGAAGAGAGAAGCCTGTTACCTGTTTGTCCCCTTCATCTGTTCTTTTGTAAGAATTTTTTTCCAAAGTTGCATGCGGAACCTGAAATTTAACTCCATGGAGTTCTGCTGGAGTCCCGTAACGTACTTCACTGTCACTTTTCAGTGCCATAAACCGTGGCAGAGGCAATTCTTCGTTAAAAGAGAGAAAAATTCAATTGAGACTACAGAACATTAAAAGTACTTTAAGCAGTAAGAAGTTTATCTATAAAGGAGTACTATTTATATTTTGTAACATTTATAAGTGTGGAACTCCTATAATTATTTTATGTCTTAATAAAAATGTGAATGTTACACAAAGCTACATTCACTAGCTTAATATATAACCTCTCCATGCAAAGAGAAAGAAGTAAGCCTTGTGCACGTTATTAAAGCAAGCAGCAAACTCATTTCCTGCCTTCAAAACGTTGTCTGTAATGAAAAGAACAGTTTCCCACAGAAACTGTGGGACTGATGAATTAATCAGTCAGGATCACAGTATCCTTAACACTGCCATTATACAAGGAACAAATTAAAAATGGTAGGGTTCAGAGATCATGCCAAGGTCTGGTGAGACAACCCTGTCCAAAGGCCCCACGTCATGTCTGCTCTGCAGAGCAGGAGAGTGACACTTTGCTGCTCTCTAAGACAATGGACAGTTATTCTGAAGAAGTGTCATTTATTTTTGTGCACAGTCACCCTGAAAGATCAATATAATTAATATTAGCAGAACGCTCAAAATTGAGCAAAGGCATACATCACCTCTATAATCATCTACACCTACAGCGACTACCAGGAAGAAAAAAAATCAATTCGAGTTTGGTACATGTTACACACCCCACTCTAAAGGACTCATACATTTCAAGAGAAAATGTAATTAGCACCGGAAGCATTTCAGTAACAGCAAGTCAGCAGATATCAATACAAGGACTGCAAGTACCCTTCTTCACTCAAATTTGTGGATTATTTGCAGATACTGGACTTGTAAAACACACACAGTAAATCTCACGTAGTTTCTGTTCCTAATTTAGTTTGTTGGGTTTGTTTCGGTTTTTTTTAAGTTAACATCCTTAAAAAGGACAGCAATGCAAGAGAGAATGCACAAGCTGTCCATAAGGACAGCAGAGAGACAAATCCAGGCCACTCCGCTTCACCCCTGGTTTAAACTCCCCTTCCAAGAAGGCACCGAACTGACCAGAACCGTGCCGGTTGCATCCGACCCCCTCCACTTAGAATCATAGAATCATTATGGTTGGAAGAGACCTCAAAGATCACCAAGTCCAACCGTACACCTGACGCCACCATGTCCACTAAACCATGTCTTGAAGTACCACATCTAAACGTTTTTTGAACACCTCCAGGGATGGGGACTCCACCACCTCCCTGGGGAGCCCGTTCCAATGCCTAACAACTCTAACAGTGAAGAAGTTCTTTCTAATGTCGAGCCTGAACTTCCCCTGGCGCAACTTGAGACCGTTTCCTCTCGTCCTAAACTTGATCAGGAGTTCTGCACCGCAGGAGCTCAGCTCACACAGGCCTGCACAGGATTGCCAGCCCAGCTTTCCCCGCACCCAGGATGGGGCAGACCTGGGAATCTCCCTTCCCTGCGCCTTGTAACACAGGTGAATTTTACATTTTGTTACCCTTGGCGGGGACAGCAGAGCAGAAACTGCGCTGGGAGCAGTGACCCGACTGCGATGCTGCGGGGAGGTCCTGCCTTTCCTACCTCCTCTCTGATCCCGTGGCCCGTTGCATCGCAGCCTTCAGTGGAACGGTGGCAAGGCCTCCTGCCCAAAGCACAGCCCCACGGCACAGTTCAAACGCCTCCCAGGGATACAGGAGCTAAGGGTTCCAACCGGTTCAGGCTCGAGCCCCACTGAAAAGCCACGCGTTTTGAAGCCTAAGCCCTGCTGAGGCAGAGCATGCATCAGCAAGGCAGAGCATGCATCAGTAGGGCAAGAACATACAAGTTCCTCCCATTTAGTCGCTATTGAGGTTTTGCAGCTAAAAGGGACCTGCTTTCTCTCTTCATTGCTTGAGTTTGATAAGCCTCTTTTAAGAGGTATTTTTTTCTCCACCAAAAATGGTAAATTAACATTACTGTCAATTCACTGGGAAGAACAAAGCTGTTTTAAATTACATCTAATACACATTTTCATCCCTACTGATAGGAAGCATTATGATTTTGTCACCATTACCCTTTTGGATTATTTGCTAAAAGAGATGAGCGTTGCAAGCTCCCCTGCACAGGGGGACCCACGACCTGCCCATGTCCCCCACAACATGCCTCCACCCCAAGCAGCTATCGGCTCCCACCCTGGGCAGCTGTCAAGATCAGAGGCTGAAGGCGAGAGAAAAATGCATCCCTGGCACTGTTTCAGCTGTCATTCGTGCCATTCCTTTGGTGATGCCTTTTCCAGAGGGGGATGTCATCCCAGCTTTACCATACATGTAATTCACTGCAATTTTTTTACTAGTCACTTACAGATTATAACATTACCTCTACTCTTTCTCTGCTCCTCAAAATACAACTGTTTCATAGACACGTTAGAAGCAAAGGTTTACAACCAGAGAGTTGACAAGCAGTAAAGAAAGTGAGAAGCAAGTGCACAGCACTGCAAGCAAAATTTGCTACTTACCATTCTTAATGCTCTCAATCCGTACAGGGAACCCTGACTGCGCTGCCGCAATTAACTTCAAAGCAATATAAAATTGAGCAGGACCAAAATAACCCACGCGCTTGGCTCCACAAACTTCTGTAATCTAAGAGAGAAGAGACACATTGTTGGTTATATGCATTTCACTCTACCAGAGAACGTAAACACCCCTACATAAACAAAGAAAAAGTCCTTTAAAAATGCAAAACGCTTGTCGTATTTACAGTTGTCTATTAAGCATATTTGTTTCAACTCAGGACACTGCTGTCTGATCACATTCCCCTTAGTATATCAGAGACAGGTAGGTAGGTGTTGAGCTTTTCAGAAGCACTGCTATCCCAAAACCACTTATGGGTTTTCATACTACATATGATTTTAATAGCAGGCAAAATGATAACTTGTTAAGTACATAGTCCAGTAAAACATGTCCAAGGCAGAAGCTATGGTATTCACAGAAAACCGTACTTAATATTAGCCTTTAAAACAACAGTTCAGATAATCACTGTAACTGGAATATAAACACAAGAAATACCCCATCACACTGCTTGAGCAAAACACTTTGTGAAAAATTACCATGGTCTCAGCACCGAAGTTTAATTTCTGTGTATACTTCACTGTTTGCTTCACTCAGCCACCCCTATGAACCAAACCTCATTTGCACACTCGGACAACAGCTAAACCAACCGCGGCTATCAGCAGGCTTTAAGCACAGGTCCCAATTCTCCTGTGCCTGGAGCTCCCAGATGTTCACAGACAAACCTCAGCCAGGCACTGAGATTAGAACAAAACCTCATTTGCCCCAGATGTAAAGACAAGCCCCAAATTGTCTTCCTGAAAAAACACCTAGATTAGCAATGTCTCTCCTGGGCGGTGAGGCGCACCGCCTGCGTGCAGGACAACAGCAGAGCTGCACTGGTTCTTCACGGGTAAGTGCTGCCCTTCGGAAAACCACGTCCATGGATTGCTCCCAAGCTACAACAGCATGAGAGAACTATTCCCACGTGTATAAACAAATAGCACAAATGAATAGTCTATTTTTTCTGATTTATTTTTATACGTGTGTATATATATACACACACACATACACATGCACAGTGGCAAAGCATCAGGCGAAACAATTACTGAAAAAACCAAATGTTTTGTAATGGTAATTCTTACTAATCAAAGAAAATTATCTTCAAGCAAACTCATTCTTCTCTGGATGTGGTTTCTGCTTTGATGGAATAGGCTCTGGCTTCCTTCTCTTCCTGCGAGTTTCGGAGATGCATGGCTTAATTCCTTGATCACAAGACGTATCAAGCAGCTTTCTTTTCTCTTACTGCTTGATGAAAAGGGAGATTGATTCTCTGTATGAGGACAGCTTCAATTAACCAGTGGAATTTGCCATTCCCTTTCCTCTATGTATCTTTTTTCCAAAGCCACTCTGAATATTTTATTTTTTTTTTATCACCCTCCTCGCCACATTGCTGGCTTATTTCTTTTATTTTCCGGTGGGAACACAGGGCACCTAGCGTGTGCCTGAGATGGATGGTGCCGAAGAACTATTAAAAAAGGGAGCTTGCCCCGACGGAGGGAGGAACAGGTGGAGGGGAACTCCTTGGAGGAGCCTAGCACATTGCATCCCCCTTGGTGGATGGCACGTTGCAGACCCCAGCATTGCAGACGACTCCCCACTGTGATAGGGAGCAACGCTGTCCACTGTAGGGTCCCACCACACCAGTGGGTCCCCCGACAGCAGCCTACCAGGGTCCCGTGGCAGGAGCTGACGTCACGGGTGGATGCCCACGGTGCTGTGGGAGCAGCACCCCCCTGCCTGCCTCCCTGCCTGCGGCGCGGGTGTGCTGCCAGGACAGCGATCACAGCACCAGCACTGTTTTGGAAGGGCTGGGCAGAGCATCGGCACCATTTCCGAAGTCCAAAGCAGGCTCCTTCCCCTCGTCCCTGGATGCTCCTAACTCACTCAGTCCTGCTGCCCACACCTCCTGTTCCTTCCCCAGCAGCAGCCCCAGCTCTGCCTGACGCCGTGGCACAGAGCACAGCCGATGGGCTTTGACCCGGGACACGGAGCGTGCACCGCAGCTGTGACCCAGCCAGCTCCCCACGGGCACAACCGCCCCGGCGTGACGCTGCTGCGGTGGCAGGTACGTGGGAAGACACAAGCCAGGGGCTTGCTGCGCATCCCAGGCACACAAATTCAACAACCTGGGGAGAAGCAAATGGAGACGGGGCACAACCAAGCTGAATTTCAATCTGGGTGGGTACACAGCCCTGGTTTGTTAAGGGAGAGGTCTGTCAAATAAAGGCCAGCGCTG
>NW_009619227.1:29667-31681 GCF_000690535.1 Cariama cristata | reverse complement strand
TTGGCAAAACCCCCCCCGTGCCGCCCCGGGGGGGGGGGGGGTGCGGGTGCTCACCACCTGCGCGATCCACGGACAGCACCTTGGGTGGCAGCTGCTGTGGCACAAAAATGGCACGCAAAACCCGTGGCTTGTTCATAGACACAAGCTCCTCTGTGTTATTTGTGCAACTAAATCCTGATCTCTTTATTAACGGTCGAGAGCAAAAGATGCAAGCTGACAGAATGGTCAAATTTATTACACAGTTAATTGTAGGTATTAGTATAGATTAATTGCCGGTACAGGCATTTAGTCTTACCAAGCTCCTTGTACAGTTAAAGGAGAGGGTCTTGGGTTCCTTCCAGACAGCATTTCGTACCACCTACACCAGGACCTTGCTTAGAGCTGCTAAGAGGAGCAGCCCCTCTCTCCAGCAACCGCAGAGGGAGGTGGCAGATTAGCCTTTATCCGAAATTAATTCCTCGGAACACACTGCATGCTCAAATTTCCACACAGCACCTTAAATGAAATACTGCCTTGGTTTTTTTGTTTCCCGGTTTTACCTTTCGCAGGGTCAGTGCACATAGCCTCTTGATGGGCAGATTACATTTAGTGACACGCAATACTGATATTAAGCTAGTTTGTGCAATATACTATTAAGTCTCCTAGATTCATCTGAATTAAAGGCATTGTATATGAATGTGATATGGGTTTGTTGGTTGTTTTTTTTTTCAAGCTGAAACTAGACTCTTTCTCTAACAAAACAAAGAGCACTTTGGAACTAAGACATATGAAAATACCCCCAAAAATACAAGGGAAACATCAGTTCTGCTTTCCTTCAACTGATGTTTAAAAACAAATTCTTTCCGTCCTTTCCTGTTGTCAATTTGGATTGCATACTTTTCAGCAAGCTAGCAAGGAAAGAACTGGTATTTTCTATTCACGCACTGCTAAACTGACACACACATAACTCAAAACAACTTGCATACCTTGAGATGTCAAGGGACTTTAATGTAGAACTATTGACAGTCAATTTTCATTGCAATTTTTTTTTTTAGATCTTCAGCAGAAAACTGTAAACCTCCAGCGATAGCCAAATACTGAAGAAAAGTTTAATGAAGAACATGTTGGAAATAATTTTTCATGGTAGCAGGTTACAGTTGTTGCTTGCCAAATCTAACGTTAGGATGATAAACAGAACTAGTCAAAAACACAATCTATTCAATGGTTTGCGAGGCAAGAACATGATGTTGAGTGGACTAAAACTGAGTTTAAATTTACTGCAAGGTCTAATTGGTTATACGAAACAATTTCACAAGTCATTTGCCAGTTAAGGAAAAAAGATCATGTCACACAGCCCGTGAAAACAACATTTCTCGGAGAAGGATGGAAAGCTGTAGTGTCTAATCCCATGTTTGTTCTCAGACACTCCTGGAACAGCACCTTTCAGTTCAATGAGATTTCAGCAGGGAGCCTTAAAACACATGATCTGTACATGAATCGCACCACCTTCCCTATCAAGCAGCCATGAGAAGGGGAGAAAGAGCAGGATTCAGATGCCTGCACACCCTTCTGACAGGCCAGAGTTTTTCCATGGTTGTAAAAATATAAACTTTTTTTTTTAAAAAAAACAGATCTCCAACTCATCAACGTAAAAATTTAAAACATACCTACGAGCTGTTCAGAAGAGTGTTTTAAATTACTGTTTTCCACACAAACTTCTAATAGAAAAGCTTTACAACTTGAGATGCTGGAACACAAAGTAGATTGTTGTATTTATTATCCACTCACTGCTCTATCGGCTGACAGCAAGTGTTATTTTTGTAATTGCTCCTTGCAGACATCCCACATGAAGCAGCTTTTCCCAGCACACTCTGACATTGTTCCAGCTCCCCCCAGTTCTCTCCAAACAAGTTTCCACTGCAGTCTCCAAGAGCACTGACGTTGCAAACACCCTGGGCAGGTCTGATTTAGATTGCAAGAGCTAAACTTCAGGAACCGAACATGAGCCTAGAGCTGAAGTTTGTTCTGCATAAGT
>NW_009619227.1:20878-28378 GCF_000690535.1 Cariama cristata | reverse complement strand
ATAACATATTTTTAAAGACCTAACTACAAAACATTCTCACCATTTAAGCTCTGCACGATCCTTACTTTATGTTCAAGAACACCGTAATTTTAAGTTGCAAGGCGAGCTACTGATAAACTGCCACAGCTCGGCAACGTCAGTTAACGCAGCAGTAAAGGTAGCAGAGAGCAACCGCATCCGTCAGGCGAAAACCTGCCGCTAGCACTGCCGGGGTTTCCCCAAACTCCCTTCTCCCGGCACCACTCAGAATCATTCACCTCTCCGTGTGCGGGTGCTCCACGTGCCCTCACACCTTTGCACATCCACAGGGAAAGCATTTCACTTCAGGAACAAGAAAACAGCGGCTCCAAGGAGAACATTTTATGCCAACGCCAAGAATTACAAAGGCGTGTGATCGTGCACGCTTGTGCACACGCAGGCACGGATAGAATCACACGAACAAACACTAAAACCATTTTCTAACAACTCTTAAGTCTCACATTGAAGTTTAACAGCAGAAGTATTTTACATCCTATGGGAAAAAAAAAAACCACACACACACCCCAACCTCAACTGCAGGCACCACTGTTTCCCTGTTTTCAATCAGTACAGAGGCAGGGTAGGAGCAGGGCAGTCACACCTGGCCGGTGCAAGGGTCAGTCCGGTCCTCCCCTGCCCGACAGCCAGCTGCAGATGCCTACAGGACCTCAAGCATGCGAATCACGCAGTGCTTCTCTTCAAGTAGGAAGACTGGCAATGCCAGCGTACCGCAAGTTACAAAAAAAATACCGATCTGAATTGTGCAGCTACCAGGACAGGCGAGTCAGCACTGTTAATCAAAAGATTTCAATTATTAAGGAGTGTTGGCTAGAAAAACTCTGCCAGGGAATAAAGGCTGCTGATGCATGCTAATATTTATAAGCGTTGAAGTATACCTGAACAAAATCCCACCTCCTGTGCTCAACCTTTTGTCTTTAATATACAAACGCTAATGAACCTTATCTGCACGTGACATGGAAAAGGGTGATGCTTTCAGCTAATGTCCATCTTATTGGCAGGTTTTAAAACCACCATTCCTAAAAAACATCCACCAGTCTCCACGCCAAGTAAACTCTTTTCACAACAGTAGTACCTACAGAATCAGGTCAAAGGTTGTTATACACATTTGCTGATACTGCATTCTGTCTTTCCTCTGAAGGAAAAACCTAGCACCATCTTCACTAAACACATGCCTTTAGGAGCGTGTAAAAAGCCTGCAGGGGTGAAGAGATGAAGCAAATTATTTTCAAAACCTCCTTGCCTTTTTCTTCTCACTGTTTGGAAAACGAATGCTCCAAGAAGAGCATTCATCCACCTAAAATTGTTCTAACTGTGTTTCATGTTCACTAGTTTGTATCCAATTCATATAAAAAACTATCCAGGTCAATAAATATAGCTTGTGCCAATAAATTTCTATAGGATTATGCGTGAAACTTCAATAAAGCCTGTAACGCTTGGAACACAAAAATAAAAAGCCTGAAAACAGGTTACTCCAGATTTAAGAACTCAGCGTAAGGTTACCAACAAGCAGCACAGATTTTTTTATAAAAGTAAGAGTCCACTTACTCATCGAACTGCTTCACATTCTTTGTAGGCAATCAGTTCCTCGGCATCTGGATATGGAAATGCAAATATTCAGCAGGTCACCCTCTGAAATGCTGCACACACAGCCTTGCCAAAATCACTATTAAGACCTGAAATCCCATGGAAGTCTGCAGAGTACACAGAACTGGGTTATGGATGTTTTACTCGCTTTTCAAATCTTACTGGGGAAGCAAGGGCATAAGCATAATGTCCCAAGTACAATGGCAAGTACAGAGCTGTCACACACACCCCACCCAAACAAGTGGATTGTCGGTAGCTTCCACAGGGCTTATCTGAACGTCTTCTGATGCAATACCCTGCCAAGAGCAGGTCATTCTCACGGACAAGAGTTACATAAAGCCCATCCTACAGATAGTTAATACTATACATTTCATACATCGCAGATACGCTTCTTTAAAGGCACTAGTCATTCCAAGGATTTTTGTTCATTTTCCTGCTCACCTCTTCTCTTCCAAGAACACATCTAGGGACATAACACCGAGGTGGTCCAGGACGTGAGAGAGGAGAACCCAGACCCTCCAGCTCTTGCCCACTCAGCTGAGACATGAGCCTAAACCCCCTTACCCACCAGCACCTGGCATGGCAAAAGGAGCTTGACGGAGGCAGGACAGGACTATCCACACCAGAATTTGGCCAGGGCTGGCACTGGGCCAACAGAAATACGCATCTGTTCCCAAAACTTTCGTTTTCTGGATGCTGAACTGAAAACAGAATCTAAACCTTATTACTAGTGAGGGTGAACGGAGAGCTCCTCTCTAGCTCAAGTGGAAATGCCGTGTTTTGCACAAGGCCTGCACCGGCACCCTGGGGGAACGAAAACACAGGATGACCACAAGAACATTAAAGGACAACATTACTTTTATCAAGGGCAAATTTTAGGGAAAGGTAGTATATCCTTGTAGCATTTTAGACCACTTCGGCAACCAAGCCGTTCATCATTTCAAGGAATACTTTACACAAGCAGCATTTCCACTAGCATATTTTCATCTTGAGAGCGTTTTTTCACCGACTTAAAATATGGCACTCATTTATAAGCTTCAGTTCGCTATTTACAATGACATTTATTATGAACTTCAATGTAATTCAATATGCTTATTTTTTTAAATCCATTCAAAACACTGTGTGTGTACATATATATATACACACACAAAACTGAAATGAAATGTAACTTGAAGCTCAGCTGTAGCAATCAAACCTTTGCAGGAAAGGTTTCTGTAATCTGTCCAAGTCTTTTTTATAAAAGGAAGAATGGTTGCTCCGTTGCTGCAGTTCACATACTGATTAAAACACATATCTTGAGTTTTTAAAAAAAAAAATTAAAACACTGAAATTTTATAATAGAGCATGATATAATGCAGGACTCTTCGAGCCTGCTTAAAAACATTTGACTGAATCTTGCAGGTTGTTATTCATACAGAGAATCCTTATCCTACCTTTTGTCAAATTTCGGTCTCTCAACAGCACGCCACAGACTGAGAAATCGATGCTTTTCTCGGGGGGGGGAAAAAAAATCCCCACACATTTGGGTTGAAGTAATTTTGTTTGTTGAAGTCAAAATTCAGTTTGAGTATTACACATACCAAAAAAATGTGTATTACACAAAAATCTACTTCATTTTTACACATCATGAAGTGCTGTTAGACAGGATTTACTTCACCCTCTGAAGAAGCTGACATCAATTCTTTGTTGCGACTTCCTCTTCAATAAATGAGCTAATCTGCGAAGCTCAGCAGCACAATTCTGCTTTGCTCTCATGTTAAAATATCAGCATAAAAAGCCTCAGTATAAGTAACGCAGTTTGTGAAAATATCTCTCCCCATCACCCATAAAGAAGCTCGCTAATCTCACCTAAGGTGCAAAAAGTAACCTGAAATGGCTGAAAAAGTGACAAGTTTTGAGCTTAGCAGTAAGGAGAGAACATCTCCCGTGGACACACCATAATGTTTTATGAACAGGCAATCAAAATACCTTCTCAAATTCAGCGACTCTTTTAGCACCTAAGGAAAAACAATGGAAACAACTGCTAGATAAATGCTAAAGTCAACATACAATGAGGAAAATGGGCAGAAAGGCACATAAACTCCTTTGCAAATGTACACAACGGTTATCAGAAGTCTCTTGATATTTCCACTGTTCAAGTCAAGCCAAGGCTACCCGAAATATGGACCTTTTCAGTGAAATCTCTCTTTTTTTCTCATTTGATGGCAATGTTCAAAGACTTCATTCTGGCTGAGTACGCTGCATCGCTAGGGGTGAATCCCAGAAAAACAGAGCTATTTTAACCTGCCGTCACCATCAAGAGGTCTACGGGACTGCGTATGGACAGTACCACAGTACCCTTCTGCTGCCTCTACAACAGCTGCCTTATTATTTCCACATCTCTTTGCAACTACAACAAGGAAATACTTCAGGAGTTTCACTCTCAGATGCTATGCCAGGAGAATTTTACGATCAGTTCCATTCGTAGGCGTTTTCACAGCTGAAAGCATACCAAGAGCAACCAACAGCAAACCTCATGACAATTACTGTTATCTTTATATATCCAGGCAAAAACATTTCTCTACTTATTTTGGAAGGCAAACAGCCTTTTCTTCTCAGCAAGTGCACTTCTATCTGTTGACGGGATGCAACCCCTCCAAGTCACCACTGAAGTCTTGATGCACCCAGTCGCACATCTCAGCCAAATTAGATGTAAATAAATTCCTCATCTCAGATCATAATCAAACAAGGCACCTCGCTCGCTTCCCCTCGCGTGGGGACAAGACACTCAGACGCTGAGCCCAATGGGCCACCGTTTAACTCGCAGCACATCTGTGGGATCAAATTGGATGCAGATGACATGAGATCAAACACGGTGGATATCTGAAGGTGACTAGAAAGATTATAGAAAAACATCTAACGTTCACTTTCTTACATTTCAGTGATGGCTCACATCATTATGGTCCAAGGCCTGTGAGGAAATTCAGAATCTTTTGGCTTTGAAGTTTCTTCGCAAACATGAATTTCTGCTGTTTGAGATTTAGTACACAGGATTTTACCCCAAATAACGAGGTAGTCTGGGAAAATAAAAAGCCATAGGCAGAGATGGCTCAGACACAGTCACTCCAGTCACTGGAAGAGGCAGTAATCAAAACTCTCCTCTTGGCCATCACCAGTATTTTATCTCACTTTGGCCAAGCTAGCAGCAGTAGCACCACCGACTGCAAGCACGTTGAGCCGTCCTTCAGATTTCCTCTCACAGATTCTTACAAAATCCTCGTCCAAAGCTCAAGAGACGCCCACTCCTCCACCCGGCTCTGCCGGCGCTGAAGCCCTTCCACAACGCCCTCGGCGGTTCAAGGGACAAGCGGCCGGGCAGTACCCGAGAGCACCTGCCCTCACGTCCCCGAAGGAGGGTTCCCAGAGCAGTCTGGAAAAGCCCTCATCCCGAGACACGCAGACAAAGGGTTAGACAAAGAGCTGAAGCAAACGTTGCTCAGCTTTGCTCTAAACAAATATGTGATTAATTGATTCAGCCTTCCCATGACTTTGGGGACAAACCCTTTAAAATGCAGGAGAGGTAACCGCCTTCAACACCCAGTGCAAGAAATAAGCGCAGTCTTTAAAAATAGGCAGAGGTGGTGACCCTAAGCTGAGCTGAAATTTGAATTTTCTGCAGTCGCCTTGAGCTGTGGATAAGTTGCATGACTGCCATTAGCTCCAGTCATCCCTGGAATATGCAGGCGGCCCTGCCGAAAACCCGCTCAGCATTGCCACGGCTGGTTCCCAGGGAAGGCAGGGGTGGCAGCCGGGGGCCGGCAGCACCTCCCAGTGCTTCCACGCACAGGGCATTCCCAGGGCACGCACCTGGGAAACATTCCCGGACCCTACCAAAATACAGTGACCCAAACCGAACTGGTGACTGATACGTAGCAGAGCTGGCCAAAAACACAGAGCAGTGAAGTTATTGGCTACAGGTTTCTGGATTTCCCTGCAGAAAGCCTGGCACATGGATCAAAGCAGGATGGCCTCCCCCGGACAACACTCGGTTCACAGCAAGATTTTTCTGCAAGACAACACTCAAGTTAATCCCTCTGGAACTATTTGTTTTCAGTGGGCCTTGGTTCAAGTAAAGGAAAATAAGAGTAAAGCTTTTCTTATACATTGATGTCTAACATAATTCATATAATTCACTTTTTATCACCAGATTTTTTAATTCTGGCCAGCGCAATACAGATGAGTGCTTAAATATTCAGTTCAGCAACACCTTTATGCTTGTTTCCATCAGCCTTTCCTCCCTAATCTTAAATTGCTTAAAACAACTGCAAGACCCACATATCATGATGTGCAAAAATAAATAATACACCACTTAAGAATCACAGCTGTCTTGCAAAAATCTTCCATAGCACTACACAAAGAGATTATTATCCAGCATTAACTTTTAGCAACATGGGTTTAAAGATTCAGCAAACTATTTAGCAAAACTACTCTCATTTTTTTTTCTTAAATCCAAAACCACTTATAAACTCAAATTCTGTACATTAAAAAAAGGAGACCAAAAGTCACATGGAGTGCTTTAAATTATGGCTTTCGCAAAGTCCCCGGGGGAGCAATTGATGAAGCTTGTTTTCCAAGTCTTGGTAGCAGAGTGAAGATTTGTGCCATTTAAAATTAATTGACATGTTCTTAGGAGCATTGCACTCTATTCACTGACAGAGGAGTAAGTCTGGAGTGAAATTCTGTAAAAGGATTTTCTAATCACCAGGTCAGTCTGTGGTAATTTCTGTGGAACAGCTGAGGTTGATTCACTCTGGAAAGACAAAAGTCTCTAATGGCACAGCCTATTTCTCATCTATCACAGATGCCGCATGATCCATCACACATCGCCGCCGCAGCAATTTCTGCTCAATCTTTCATTCTCATCCTCAGATAAAGATAACGATAGCATCATTTGCGCTTGTCAAAGACAGTCAAAAATTGCTTTGGACTTCTAAGACTTTGATCGAATACTGAGAGCATCCTTGTAACAGCTCTTTCTCCACACTGGGTATCTGCTGCACCGCACGGGCTTGCCCAGCCGCGGGAAGCAACCCCATGGCTGAGATTTGCAATAGGTATGCAAATCCCCGTTTAATTTTTAAGTTCTTGGCACAACTTTCAACAAACATTTATGGTTCAAAATATCAAATCAATAATGAAGAACTTAACACACTGGGGAGGGAAAAGACTGCTGATTTATGTGACTCTGAAGAGACGGGCAAAATGGAGAGTGATCCGTGGCTGTACTGCATGCTGATTTTGGATCTCCAAAGGCACTAACAAGCACTGCAGGAGACACTTACTATGATCGGCAAAGCAAGAAGGAAATGTCCAATAAAGTCTTAGTGATTTTCTTCTACTAGCGGAAACCCCACACAAACTGATTTTAAGAACGATTTTTCACTCTATTCTACACAAACTACTACAATCATTTCAAAAATAATTCCTATTTCTGTGCTTCCTTCTCCTACACATTCACAAGTAACATTTTGCCATTTTTGCATTAAGTAAATGAAAGCTTCTATCCCTGCATCTTCATTTCCAATCTTATAAGGCTATGAGCGTAGCTATTTGTGATCCAGGTCTCATTTCACAAAAGGTACATGAGCTAGCACTTATCTTTAAGCCTGCAAGAAATCCTCCTGCAATCAAACAGGACAATTCACAAACCAAGCATCACCCATGTTTGGATAATACCCTAAAACAGGGCGATAAATCTGCATTTGCCTTCAGAAGAAAGCTCTGGGCTTCTCTTCACAAACTCAGTATTTAGAATCTGCTCTAATAATGGCTGTATTAAGCGATGATTTTGCACTGCTCCATCGTTCAAGGAAAAGGAGCTCAGCAGGGATGCACTGG
>NW_009619227.1:19859-20847 GCF_000690535.1 Cariama cristata | reverse complement strand
AAGAGTGGTTGCGTCCCAGTTCCAGCCACAGCTGCCACCAAAACACCTTCTGCAGCTCTCCGCACAGCAGCGTCTGCAAGAGGAGCTCACGACATTTGAAATGCTAAATTACTCACTGTTCCTCATTTCTTTGGTCTTAACACAACTAACATGATGCTTATTTTAATACACCTCCATTATTAGGACAAAACACACAGCAGGCAAGGTATTTAAAAATATTAGCTGTGAGGCTTTTATGACTCTTTCACAGGACTTTCTGGAGTTAATCTAGAAAAACAAAGAGACGTCTGTACCCATTACTACATGTTAGAATAAAAAGGATTTGCAAAAGCTTGTCACATGCAGCTTTTCTAAATATCTGTTCATTTTGAGCATTACTTTGCTTCAGTATTGAAAATTAAGCCTGCGCACCAGGACAGTGAATGAACTATTTAGCAATCATTTTTCCTTTCAATTGCTTTATTTTCTTTCTTGTTTTTTAACATTGGTAAGTTTTATATTTAGGCAGAAGACTTTAGGTAAGCTATTGCTTAAAGTAAATGAAAGCTGGCTACCAAAACCCAAGCTTGTGTTGCATGCCAATTCATGTCTTAAAGGCAGCAGCCTCTCCTCCTTCTCCTAACCCCCTGCTTTCTACTTGCACAATTTCTGCACTGAGACAGGCATCTTGCAGAGCAAATAGTTTATCGTGCAATTAAACCCTACAACACATTCACAAAAGGGGGGCAAAGTGCAGCAGCTTTTAAAAGAGCAAAACCACAGAACATTTTTAGTAGGCATGTACTCTTTGTACGACCAAGCTAGACATTCTTTTCTTCTATAAGAGCTGTACAATCCAAAAGATTCCTCTCTCTGAGATTCACATTAAACAGCCCCATGCGAATTCACTAGGAAAGCTCATGGGCTGAAAACCCTCAAGTTTAACTGCTTTGTTAGTTTGGAGCCTAACTGAGAACAAGTAAAAGCATTCGTACTTAACAAATATATA
>NW_009619227.1:0-19848 GCF_000690535.1 Cariama cristata | reverse complement strand
TCCTTGCCTAAACCATTTAAACTCCTGAGAGTGCAGGAACCGCTTAAGCTTTTAATTCCTTCAGTGCTATTGCACAGGAATCTGTTGGCTTAGTAGAATTACAACCACCACTTTGTTAAGCACGAGGAGCAAGTTAACAAGGAAAGTCCTATTCCCACACCCCGGTCCCACCTAACAAATGCTGCTCTACCTACCTGGCTGCTGCCCGGCACGAGTGCTGCTACAGAAGGTGCCGCCAACTTGGGACGTCTCAAGTTTTATCTTATAGCGGGAAGTTAAGTTTCAGATGTTCTTCTTATTGATAGCTTACAGAAAATGAGCTTAAATATAACAGAAAAATATTTAAATAAAACAGAAAATGCATTATCACTGCATTTCTTCACTTGAAATCTTTCAACTACGGCTTAGTTTTATTTTGCTGTTGAAACTAGGTCTTCAGTCAAAAAGCAGATGGGTTTTTTCCACACGTGTGAACACTTAAATTTAGATTGCACTTCATCACTGGTTTTGGGGGTAGGTTGAGGAGAGGAAAAAGGGGCAGAAGAGTTGAGGTAAGATATTGCTTTTTATTTTGCCTTCCGTGTTGCTGGGGCTTGCACAGGGACGGGGAGAAATGCCAGTTTTCCATCTGCTCTCCTGTATGACCCATCCATCACGTAACCAACAAAGTACCTCCATCAGGGACCTGCTCCTCACCACCTCTGCGGGCTCACTGCCAACGAGGGCAAATGGGAGTTCTGTCTTTCTTCAACTTCTTAGCCATACTAACTTTCCAAGAAAATTGTTCTATAACACACGTACAAAGTATTTTCAGCCTCTAGAAAAAACAACTGTTTCGAGCAGAAAAAAGCTCACCACTTTTACCCACAAGCACTTTTTCTTCTGAAAACAAACCAGCGTATACATATTTTATTACATTATCTGAAAGATTTGCAGATTTTATAGAACATGCTACATCAAGGTAAAATGATTCTTAAAATAATCTCTGCTATGATGTTAGCTCTAAATTAAAAAAAAACTTGCCTGCTCTAACTAGTAACAAGAAAATTAAATACAGCACTGTGCATTACATGATTAAAAAATACAAAGTTCCTAATTCTCTGAAAAGTTTCTGGTGAGTACAAATTCTTAAAATATTGGGGAGGGCGGGGGGCAAAGCTTTTTCCAGATACGCTGCATAAACTCACTACAATTTCAAAAGCATGTTTGGGATCGATGTCACAAACCATTCTGAATTTCTGCACTGTACGTACCTTACTAGCATACAGTTCAAAGCTGTATTTTATCTGTCAGGAGTAAATACCTCCTTTGTGCTAGTAAGGTATGTTTGTATGTACCTCAAGATCACCTGAAAACCAGCAAATTCTAATTCTTACAAATGAAGACAAACTGCGCTACCTTTTTCGCCCAAATAAACAGCAAGAAATATATAAATCTACTGTTTATTTGTATCTTCCTACGCAAACAATCATGGGAAAACTGTGACAATTGCTAATGTTCCAATAAACAAAAGCATGTAAAATACCACAAAAATAATACAAACAGTTTGGGAGCAACAATTTAAAAATTATTTTTTTTGAAAAAATAACTCTTGATTTCTTAAAATAGCTATGCCCTTTTAGAAACCTCTTTGTTTACCTGTACCTTTCATTCTTCCAGATTCAGAAATATGGAATAACTTTTGTTCACAATTAACAAGTCATGTAAAAATGATCCAATTAAACTACAGTTTATAATGCAACATATTTGTATTCTGTACCTTTCTTTTTAATGTCACAATATTTGGGCACCATACCCTAGGCTCTCATTGTTTTTAAATGCCTCAGAACTGCTTTCATAATAATAATTCTCACAACGCTGAAAATCTCTGGTGCCATACTTCAATGTGAAAAGGAGTTAATTCAAACTGAAAGAATACAAAACCTTTTGTCCTTTTAAATAAGAAATTTTAATGAGGTATACAATTGTACTTATTGCACGTCAAGAGTACAAATTTAATTTGGATTGCATAAGAATACCAGATTTATTTTTTTTCCAGCCTACTAAAAAAGCTGGAGGCATTTCCATGGAGTATTAACCTTAAAAATCTTGACACTCCCCACAGGAAATTGATTTTCTACAAAAACTTTGGAAAGGATTCGACTTGGATTCCTGCGTGGGATACTTACAGTCTGTTTAGGTCCAAATCTACAGCACGGCCCACAGATGAGAGTGCAGCGTATAAAAAACACCACCACATTGAACAAGTTGGCGTCAAATTAAATTTTGAGACTAGAAGTAGTCCCAGAGGAGCAGAATAGAAGGCAGCAAAACACACGATTCAGGAGTTCAACATTTTTTTTCTAAGTCTCCTTATTAAGCATTCTGTAATGAAATTGTTTTCACCGTAACTGTTGATCTTCTGTAAGTCTTGACAGACATGTAAGACGGCAACCATGCAATTTATCTTGCCCCACGAGCTTCATATATGGCTCATTTTTCAAGGAATGAATAACAAACATTTCCTACTCAACAAGATGTTTACTGTGAATTCATTTCCTTAGAGAGGGGCTAGGTTTTTGGGGTTCAGTGGGGTTTTTTGGGTTTTGTTGGCTGGGGTTTTTGGTGTTTTGTTTTGTTGTGTTTTTTGTTTGTTTTTTTTTTTTAACAGAGCGGTGCCCATATTTTCAAGGAGGGCCCTTTGAAAGCTGACCTCTGGTAACAGGCCTTCTTCTCTGATCCAAAAGCCAAGGTTGGTTTCAGGGGCAAAGAGCGTACGTGACCACAAGAGGAAGTCAGTAGCAGTAGGAACCATGTTTTCATAATTTAAAAGAAAGAAAAAAAACCACTGGCAAACACACCATGCAATACAATCCACCGTTTCAACGCATCTGCAGGAACTCTTAACTTCACACCTACCTTGGTGCAAACTAAGATGTTTTTATGAACATCAAAACTTTCATGAATTCTTCACGGATTAGCCCACTTGGGCAAGGGGATGGTCTCAAGGCAGGCAAGGACCCCGGACACAATTCACTGATGGACAGTAAAGATCCTGCAGTCGGTCGGTGCGTTTTGGCTGCCTTGGGGGCTGTGATCAGTGATGCCATCTGGGCACATGGCAAACCTGTGACCTGTCCGTAGGGACCTCTCCCGGCACGGCCGTGCCCCAGGGGCCTTTGAAAACATACCGGTGTGCCTCCAGCACAAGGGAGTCCCCGCTCAGAGCTCAAAGGAAAGCCACGGTGAAATTCCCCCTTCTCTGAAGAATCCCACCCATATGACTTTTATTCATAGGTCTGATGCAACCATTTTGTCTTGTTACCTATCTTACTAGAGAATGCTGCCTCAAGATTCTTGAAGAAAAATTTTCTCTACTTTCATTTTTCCCAGACTCGCTGCAGAAATGTCCAAACACATAAATGACAGTTTGCAACATTAAACTAAAAGGAGGCATGGTGACAGTCAGCTTGAAAAGGGAGAGGAATAATCTGTTCTTCGTATCCTCTGTAGGCAGGCTATAAACAACATAAGGCTCAAAAACAACCTTCTTAAATCTAAAGATAAGGCAGCAGTAGGGTACGTTGCCTACAAAAGTTATAGAGTTATCACCAGGGATTGACAAATTGCTCAAGAATAACACAGAAATGGGATTTTTCCGTGGTCAGGAGAGGTCCGAGGTCCTTTCCACACCTGTAGATAATCCAGCCTCCTACAAAGATGTGATCACACCACACCAAATCCTCTCCGCAAAACTTTTCAAAGCCTTTTTTCTCCGTGTGGTTTGACAGAAGGGCAGAGGTGTCAGAGAAATGCATTTCCCAGCCTCCAATTTTCAAGGGACTTACCGGTATGGCTGACGCAGCTCAGCTCCTTCCCTGTGCTGACACGGCCGTCAGGTAGCTAGTCAGGGCACGGGCTGTTTCTGAACCAGTTAACGTTTAGGCTACCACTGGCCGATGAAAAGCGCTACGCGGTGCTCATCCTGCCACTTGCCTCTCTGCTATGAGAAGGCAGCGTGCAGGGCCAGGGAGGGACGGCACCTCAGGGCTGACTCTCGGGACAAGCGTCCTTCGTACTGTACGACAAGACCGTGTCCGCTGGTCCCTACCTCAGCTGCCGTTTCATGAAAAAACTACAGAAACATCTTTCATTTTTAATGGCACCTAACATCTACAAAAACCTCAGACATGTTTTTGTTGATTAGCCTTTCTTTTATTCCCTGTCACACCTCAAAAAGGAAAAATGACAACCAGAGTCCCATCTCACTGCGCAGTCTCTCTTACCGATGACCAAACCCTCTTCCTTTCGGATATTAAAGGGATCCATGACCACTCCAGGCTGGCGCTCCTCCCCACCAGTTTCTTGCTCTGAAAGGAGCAGACTCGGTAACAAAGCAAGGAGCGGAGCCACGTTGAGGGCCAGCTGAGCAGGGCGAAGGCGCGCAGGGCCCACTGCTTGCGTCCTGCTCCTCAGCAAAAGCTCAGCCCTAGTGTTTCCAGAACACGCAAGAAATATGCTCTAGACTGGGCAAACTGGTTAAACACAAGCATACAGGATTTCACAGCTTTCCAAGAGACCAACAGTGTATCTTATAGCATCATTGCTGCAATTTTTCATAAAAATTAAAATGTATTAATCTTCAGCAAAAGCATATATATTGAGTAATATTCCTGAAAACTCTAGGTAAGAATGTTAACAGTAATACACTGTTTCAGAAATTATTTTGCATTCCAAATAGTCTTGCAAACAAACAACGACACAAACATTTTGTGTAGCTTAAGACCTCAAACACGTTTACAAAGTCAAAAGGTGCATGGTCAAGCAAAGCTTGGCTCATAACTAGATATTGTTAAATAAATTTTTTCCAAAATCTAGTACTGGTAGAAATACTTCTGCAGTGAAATGAATGGTGGCATTTGTTATTTTTAAATTACATTGGAAATAGTTGTGCAGTTTTCATACAAGAAAGTATTTCCCTGCAGTGTTTATACTTAAAACATTTCTGTAATGAAAGTTTGAAGATAAGGCAAATTTTCCTTCCAAATTGAGAAAAGACAGACAGCAGAGACATAGTGAGAAACTAAGGAAAGTCTATTACTCATTTTTACTTATGATAAAAACCACTGAACTTTTTAAAGATAAATATACATTAAAACCTTTCAAAAGGTGACATGATACTCTTAATTAAGAAGGAAATAGATATGAAGATAATTAGCGAGCTATATCCATGGCAAGAGAAATATTTTGTGTGAAGACACAACCTGGCCGTAAAGGAGAACCAGGCCGGCAGGAGAACCCCCACAGGCCAGCACCACGCGGGCAGCTCCTGCGCCACGAGCCGTGAAACCTCCTGAGGGGAAACCGCTGCCAAGTGACCCAAACTTGTTAGACACGGCTGAAGAAATTAACGCCTCCTTTCACAAACAAGTGAGGAATGAGCAAACAGCAATGAAGTTGGGTATTTAATTTAGAAGCCGCTATCAATTGCAACATGCTGAGCTGGCACATTATATGTGATGGGCTCACACATACTTGGCTTGTTGTGCCAAGTATAATCCACCTGTTCATCTAATCCCTGACAGAAGACGAGACATCGCTTGGAGTCACGGGGAACCTGAGCCTAAGGACAATTAAAAAAAAAAAAAAAAAAAAGGAACAGGCCTGTTCTCTCCAGCTCCCAGGCAGATGAGAGCCACAAAGGCTGGAAACACTAGGAGAAAGTACTGGCACAAAAGGGGCAAAACCAGTGCTGGCACATCGACCTCCGCTTCCCGGGGAGTCAGAGGGAATTTATAGGACAGAGGCAGAGAGCCCCCAAAGCCCTGCAGCAACCACATTGGGGCTGCAGGTAGCGGCAGGCAGAGGCCACCCCACAACACGCTGCGTGGGCAAGGGGCGCAGGCCACAAGTCGCCTGGCAAGCCCTTAAGGGACTAGATTAAGCCTCTCAATGGCAATGGCATATTTACTAGCCGTATAAACAAGAATTCATCTCCAGTCCATTAATGACGAAGCACTTGCATTTTTCTTAATGCCAGAAGCCTAAGGAAACCAAGGAAGCAACAGGATTCAGCTCTAGTTTCAAGGAAATTTTCTCACAGTCATACATTTTTGCAAGACATACAATTAAAAAAAAAAGCCCTAAGTAAAGCTGACAAAAAGAGCAAGAACACATCCCTTCCGTTTCTCTTCCCACTATTTATTTCTTTCCTGGCAGATGCAGAGCAGTGCTGAACCAGCAGCTCTCTTGGCTGGTGGAAGTCACCAGCTGGAAACCAGGGGAACAAAGAGCAGCGCAGGTGGAGCTGCATGGGAAGAGTCAGGGGGGCAAAGAGGGGCACAAAAATAGCGACACAGAGCAGATACAGAGAGACTCGACTTCCCCTTTTGCTCCTCTCCACTCACTATCACGGTAATTTTTAAAATGCTGTTCTACAGCCATCTTTTATCTCATGCCCACACCACTCTTAGACTCATAGAATCATTTAGGTTGGAAAAGACCCCCAAGATCAAGTCCAGCTGTTAACCTAACAGTGCCAAGCCCACCACTAAACCAGGTCCCTAAGCACCACGTCTATACATCTTTTAACCTCCTCCAGGGATGGTGACTCCACCACTTCCCCGGGCAGCCTACACGGATTCTAAGAAGTTGCCTACAAGCTGCAGAACCAACAAAACCCAACTTTCTCCGGACCCTTCTCTTGAGGTGACATTCCTCTACACATTCTTTAATGTTTAACATGGGCTGAGTTCATTTGGGACCTTTGTTTCAGCATGGAAATTAACAGGGTTTTCTTTTACCAAATGACTTGGGTTTTTCACATAACTCTCAGGAACCCTCCAAAGTCTCTCAATTTTCTTAAATTTTGTTGAAATAGTTAACAAATTTGGAAGTTATTACTGGGTTGAATTAACAGCATCATTGCACAAGCCTCATTTCTTTCGAAAACCAGGCAAAAAAAAAAAACCCTCAACCCATGACATGGGAAATTGGCAAATTTTAGATTACATTAAGAAAGATGAAGTGGAAGAAGCAGTAATAAAGGAAACCATCTCATTTTCGTGCTCATTTTTGAGCTGAAACCACACAGCTATGTAGGAAATGGCAAGACCTTTCAGGAACATAAGCTCGTGGTTAGCCATATAATGATATCAACAAGACCACTAGTTGGTAGGTCATTCCCAGCAGGAGATGAAACCTTGGCTTGCATAAAGAGCAGGGTGACAGGTTAAGCAAGCCCCTAACGAAGAACCAGAGGAAGGATGCCTTCCCTGGAGCGTACACATTCAGAAACTCAAATGTGTCTTCAGCCATTTGACCATTTAAAGGTCAATGAGACTGATGGGTGTTCACACAAGGATATAACTAGCTTTCATATTCTGCTTGCAGCTTTGCTAATAAATGAGCTACTGCTGCCATGGAGGGGTAAAGGGAGTGTTTTTATTGCAAGTGCTTCCTTCTAGCATTACACTTGTAGCAGTTCTCCCAGACAAACCACAAGACAAGGCTAACTCAACAGAGGACAAAACATAACAAGGTACTAAAAGCATGGACAGACAAACTTCTAACAGAACAGAAACATGAGCAGCAAGGCAAAAGAAATATTTTATATTTCATGGGAACAGAAAGTCATTTTAGGTTAAAATTTTTTAAGCATTCAATTTGGGAAATGGTTCACTATGGAATGTGTATTTGCTTATGATTCAAACCCACCTTTCCTTGGAACTACACAACTTCAGTATCCTCTTTCATAATAAAACTACAGCCCTGGCCATCTTACAGTAATGGTGAATCGTTTTGAAATGATTTAATGCTCTTCTACAAATGAAAATTGCTGTACAATGTTGCGTGCAAGACGTGTTGTCTTGCAATAGCCATCAGGAAGCAAAGCAAAATTTCAAGTATTTACAGTTAGCCCAAATAATTTCACTTAAGACAGTTCAGCAACTACGTATTTAAGGTACTATATATTACCAGAATTCTCCTTAAGTAAGGGAATCAGGAACATGGAAAACCAGACAGCACTACGCATCGACTTCTTCAAACGTATTTCACATCTACAGCCCTTGACACATTGCTCCTCTTTCTCTTCATTAAAATGTCAAACACTCATATTTTGAAATTTCATTTACCATGAGTGACCAAGTTACTAGAAGGACGACCCAAGTATTATCATGCCTGTCTCAGTATTAATTCAGTTGTTACTAATATTTGCACTTCGATATTGCCAAATAATTTAAAATATATAGGCAAGACGATGAATCACAAACTTACTCTCTACTTTTGCCCTTTTGGAGATATTTACTTTAAATCCTGTCCTTCAGTATCTGAACAGAAGACCTTCCCTCTAATTCCAGAGGGCCCTATTTTGTTGCAGGGCTTAAATTCAGTAGTTATACTAAAATAAAGCGCCTTGCTAGACTTAACTTAAAGCTTTACCTCTTGCACACTTCCCCTGCAATCAAATACATGCATGGTAAATAATGCAATCTTAAAACAGCTAATGAGTATTTCTTAATGAAAAATACTCCTTTAGAGAACATCCTCCTCAAGTACAGTCCTGACTTAGATTAGATCAAATAAAAGATATAATTACTGTAATAACGCCGAGGGGGGGCAGAGAGAAAGACAGAAGGAAAATAAGGGACTGATAACTTGATAGAAATAACATTAAGAATTATTTTCCTGGGGACATCAGCACTGCCCAGTGCTGCTCTGTCCTGTCCTGAAACAATATTTGCTCTGGCCAGGGAAGCCGGGACGTGTCGCGCTGTGAGGTACCAGGTGCCCTAACAGCATCACCCCAGGCTCCCCATCCTCCTTCCTTCCTCTCACCACACTCAAAACATGTTTTGACAGGCATGACTTCACAGCTGTATTATTTTATAAGTATACTATAACTCCAGAACAATAATTTAGCGCTGTTTTTAAAAAAAAGTCCACGGTGAAGCCAGGGTAGCAGCAGGTTACAATACAAGTGCAAAAACCCCCCAAGCGTACTATTTGGTACAGTGGTACCCTTCCATCACAAACCAGGTGTAGAAAACAGAAAGCTGAGGCTCTTTTCGGTTCTAACCTTGGTGGCATTTCATGAGAAACTCAACCTAAAAAACAGATAAGATTTTGGCTCTGTAATTTGTTTTGCTTTGGGAGTGGTTTATTTGTTTTGGGTTTTTTTTGGTTTGGGGTTGTTTGGGTGTTTTTTGCTATTTCATAGGACTTCTCATAAGACTACTCAAGAAGTCTGTAGGAAGCTTCAGACATCAGCATAATTTTCAACTTTACATTATCCCTTTTTAAAGGTTATTGGGTTCTAGCCTGCTTCACCTTCTATCCACAGCAGACATTTATATTTATAACCTGCCCATCACCATGGTATCTAAAGCATCTAATACAAACCAGAAACAAGCAGCTTCCTGGTTCCTGCCTTTTATCACACAACAACAGGGAACAGCAGTTAACAACATAATTGGGATTTATTTATTTTTGCCTTCTGATCTTCTCCCAAACCAGATATTCCCCAATGCACACACTGCTAACCTGGCTGACTCCTTCAAGCTGCTTCTCCAGTTTCTTTCACAACCCCTGCTTGTAATGAGATTCACTGCTGTCCCGCTTCTACTGCCTCCCAGCTCCCCCATCCTCAGGTAAGGCCTCCACTCGTCTCACATTGTTAAAATGGGAAACTAGTTTTAGCCTATCTGTTCTTTACGCTTCCGACCAGAACTGTCAGGGATCCCACGCAAGTACCCGAAGCACAAAAAGCTGCTGGGAGGCACGAACGTCACAGGTGGTAAACTCGCAAAGGAACCAGGCCAGTAACCTACAGAAGTCAGCCCCCAGTGATCTACAGAAACATACTCTCACTTTGGAATTGCCTTGTATTCCGTTTCTTCTCCTACTCTGTTTATGAAGGCAATGACTGTATTTTGGGTCCAAAGGAAAATTTTCAGGACCCTTTTTTACCATCAATACTGAATTCAAGAGTTTACGGAAGAGAAGAACGTATGGCTAGGACATATGGGGCATGTCTACATACCTAAAAAGGAGAACATTTCTAGCAGCTACAGTTATCTAGGTCTTCCACAAATTCCAACAATGACAGAAAAACCCATTCTTCAGAGTTTTAAACTATTTGCTTCTCCCTTCTCAGAATGAGAGTCAATTATGGACAACTCTGCGTGGCAGATCTGACACTTGGTGTCTCCCAGTCCTCCATCTTTTACACAAAAAAAAAAAAAAAAAAAAAAAAAAAAAAACCATTAAATTAGAAAAAAAAAAAAAAAAAAAAAAAAAAAAAAGAGATGGGACATTTTAAAAGCAGTGGCAGAAAGTGCTCCAAGTTGCTAAAAATCTCAAGAGTTAGTATCCAAGAAGTGATGAACACAGGCAGAAACCCTGACAAATCCTCCCCAGGTAGACGGTGAGCCATCAGATCGAGTCATCTTGAACTGTAAAATACTGTAAAATCTTGAGTGTCTTCCTAAAAAAGAAAAAAAAAAAAAAAACACAAAACAAAACACTCAAATTCCAATGAGCCTTTCAAGTTTCTGCCAGGAAATGAAATATTTTGTTCCAGGTTGCCTTAATACAAAGGTACCGCAGAGTCTCAGGGAAGCTGTAGTTTGGATGTCTCACACCCTTGCGACTCCTCAGCAGGTGACATTTATGAGGCACCAAGGTCTCCCTGCTGTTTTTTGCCACCATCACCGCTACACGTAACGGCAGAATTAGTCTAACCCATGGAAAGGAACAAGGGATGATGTATGTGAACGACCTCTTTCCCAAAATTTATATATTTAAGATGTCACAGTGCTTTAACACCTAAGCAGTTCAAAGTGTTTTGATTTAGTTCAATAAATTACATGTTTTTAAACATTTCCAAATCAACTTCTCTTGCAAACATTTCTCATATTTAAATCTGCCCTAGAAAGCTGGAAGAAATTGTGGTATTTCCCATAAAAATGTAATTTTGGGTTTTGTTCCACTTTGCAGAAAAAATGAGACCCTACTAATAGAGAAGAAAACAGAGACTCTGTGACAGAAGATGCATTTTTGCCACTAACAGAAATTTCTTACAGAATTATCTCCTACTTCATCAAAATCATTTTTTTTCCTCTAAAATGAGCTGCTTTTTTCCGCAGTTACTGTGATGTGATTTTCTAGACTGACTACTCCAAAAAACAACCTTGATGCTCCCTCTATCCATCCTATTTTATCACATTTGGCACATTTCCCGAGCACTTACAACTACAGCGGGAACTTTTAAAGGCAATGCAGCAAACACCCAAAACATAATCCTCTACAGTTGGGCAGTTATCTTAATCAATATCACAAAGTAAAATCCTTCTTTATTTGAGAGTTACAGAGTATTTTTACAAGACTGAAAAGTTGTCAGAAGACTTCTTAACCAAAGGTGTGCCACTGTGGCTAGCCCCATCACATACGGGGCGTACAGAGGACACTTCCTGCCCTCCCTTGATCTTACACCCCGTTTACCTCTAGTTTGAATCAACATATCACTTGGAAGAACAGCTTAAATTTTTTTCTCTTCCACATCACTAAACAAAACCCTAAAATTATCACCATTTCATCCAACATGCTTGCACCTTCTGTGTTGAAATGCATCATTCAGTCAGTGAGAACCTACTTGCTTGCGCCTAAACCAAGCATTTGTCCTCAATTCAGATAAAGAGCACAGGACTTCAAAGAAACATCAGAGTCAAACATGACATCATCTCCAATGTCCATGCACAGTACGTGAGCATTTTATAGAATATTTTGTATCACGACTTATATTTGCATTTCTATCTGTACATAGTAAAGGAAAAGCAGCCTATGGCTATTAAAATCCTAAAGATATTCTTATAAAGGCAGCAACTATTCAGAGGAGGAAAAGCAAAAAAAAATGTTAAATAAATACATAAATCACAATATTGAGTTCATTTTGTCTTCCTCCCCGCTTTTGGCATTTGAAACCTCTACATACTTCACCTTTTACTGCTGCATTGCCGTTACTGTTGGTAACAAAATAATTCTGACTGTATTTGTTAGCCCATTGCAGTCATCCTGTTTTGCAAATGATTAGACACATTGTTTTATTCTGAAAGACCATCATCTTGGCTTCCATAGGACTTCACTGCGTAAATTATGCCAGAAGTAAATAATGCATGAAATGTGAAACGTTACCTACGCCAAAGCTGATCTAATGTTTCTTGGGGTGGAAAGACAAACTTTAAGAAAGGATTAAAAAAAAAGGAAATAAATTTGAAAGGCTCATGCTCAAAAATGCTTGAAATTTATAATAGTAATAATAAAGTAACGCTACAGACATTTGTTACTGAAAGTAGAATTCAGTTTCATGACTCATACCATAGTGAGCAAGCAGATACCATGGGGCATGGTTCAGACAGCTTAAATTCAAGCTCAGTCAAGTGTTCCCCATAAGCCAACTCTAAATTTTCAGTGCCACCAGGCCAGTGGGAATGACAAGGTCCAATTTTTGTTCAGGCATGGCCCTGCTCAAAGGAGTAGCTCCCCACCACCTCCTGCTAGAGGAGGGGACCAACCGAGGTGCCATCCAGATCGCATACACAGATGCAAGGCTAAGGTACCAGAAGGATCATTTGCAGCCTTTTTGGATGGGGGAAGACTGCTCAGGGCAGAAAAAAAACACCACAGAGATCAAAAATTCAGAAGCAGAAGAAAATACTAAAGATGTGCTTTGCTAGGCAGGCTTCCTAAAGTTTCTCAGATCCTTTTTTTTTTTTGCCCAAAGACATTCGCTAATCACACTGCTGTAAGGGGGGCACTCCTGTAGCCCTGCTCAGTAATTTATGTTCATTAGGAAGCCATCAAATGACTCCTCCAGGCATAAGAGACAATTTAACAGGCAGCATGTAACCTTGGGGTAGTTTTAAGCAAGCCTAGTCCCAACAGGAGAGAGCCCACCGCACACCGCAGGCCTGCTCTGGAGGGATGCTCAGCAGAGACAGCTTCTTCAGCGCCCAACACCCAAACCCACCGCCTGGTCCAAAATAACTGGCAGCACGAAGCATCTTCACCTTAATGTTTGCAAGGCAGAGCCATGGGAGAAATAAGTTACATTACCTAAGTCCAAAGAGATTAAGTCCCTAATTACATTTTTGGTTTGTATTGGAACTATCTAGTTATTTTTCTAGATAAAGATCTGTCTCATCAGTTGGTCATCATTAAATCAAGATTATTTTTTTTTTTAATACGGTAACATTTCTGGTTTTACTAACAAGTAGCATTTTAAAACATACTTAAGCAACCACGTAGCCTAATATACATCTTAATTTTCATTTCGTAAGAATCATAGAATCACAGAACGGTTTGGGTTGGAAGGGACCTTAAAGCTTATCCAATTCCAACCCCCCTGCCATGGGCAGGGACACCTCGCACCAGCTCAGGTTGCTCACAGCCCCATCCAACCTGGCCTTGGACACTTCCAGGGATGGGGCAGCCACAGCTTCTCTGGGTAAAAGAAATTTGCTCTGTTACCACCTTTAAAAAGAGATATATCTACTTGTGTAGGTACATGTGATATATGCAAAGTTAAGTTTAGATGAAAACTGGAATTAATTTAAAAATACACAGACCATCTTCATCTGCTAGAAAATGAACACCACACATTTCTTATGTACACAAACATTTAGGAGTTTACAAAAGCATGTTTTGTCTTTTAAACACTTTGGTAAATAAACAAAGAATAATTTGCAGTTAGAGATTTAGTTGATTGTTTCTGGTCACTGTGTCCTCCCAGACAAGAGAATGAATGGATCTCGTCCCCCCACACCCTTCCACCTCATCATCGTATTAAAACTGTAGGGGAAAAAAAAGAGAAAAAAACCTTCCCAACAGGGTTCTCAATTCTATGCAGTGGTCACCAAATAATGCTCCTGAGCACACTGGAAAAATAAAATTTTCCCTCTGTTCTGAAAGAGGGCATTACTATGAGTCCGGTTAGTTTTCTATTCCAGCAACCTTTCCTAGTTAATTATCCACTAACTCAGCTGTTCCGCTGTCTTCAAAAATTGAACTAGCACATGTTGCTCATTAATATTTTATTTTACCATACTGTTGGTATGTTTAGATGCTCATACAAAGAATCTTGCTTTACAAATATTATATCAAATATACTTCTCAATTCATAATATTTTAAATTTAAATAGGTTATTTATTCTGATTCCTTGCCACAGAAATGCTTGTTCCATCTTTCATGAATCTATCTCGGCCAAGTTATTCAGCTCAACTAAATTCATGTTTTCAGAGCTTATACCAACCCTCTTTTGCAAGGGGTGTCTCTGCTAGATTCACCCACTGAAGCAGGCAAATTCTGTGTATAACATCTCCTTTGTAGAACAGATTGTGGACAACATCAGTCAATCTGTACACAAACATTGCGATACTGACAGTATATTGCTGTAGATACAGGCATGAGTAAAAGAGGTTCTACTGAACTGTTTGGTGAACCCACCACACTTACGCAAGTACCATGACAAAACCACTTATTTAAAAAAAAAAAAACCACCATTCTTCACCATCCTTGCTTCATACTGCAGCAACCTCTCATGAAGAAAGCTACTTGTTTCCAGTCCAATGGATCTTTTTCCTCCATCCTTCTTGTAGAGTTATTTTAAAGCATTGACACAGCAAAGCAGTATTTTATTGGAAAACAAAATAATTAATTCATACTTGGTTGTGCTGAGGGTTAATTACGGAAGGCTGCAGGCCTTGGCCAGGCTCATTCTGACCGTCCCACTGAATGCCTGTGACAAGCACAGGTAGGAGTCTCTGGTTTTAGTGTGATTTGAAACACACGAGAAGGAACAGTTTCTACACATCGTCTACCATGTATCTCAACACTGAGGCACTCAAAACTACTAATCTTGTAAGTAGTGACTACTAAATGATAGCTTAAACGATAAACAACAGTTTAAAAGATGTACTAGGTCCTCTTTTTTTTTTTTTTAATGGACTATATCATCAAGATTGCTTCAGGTGAAGTTTTACCCTTTACCTTTGTATAATTTAGATGACTTTTTTTTTTAATAAGTAATACTCCTATGATTTTTACATCTGGATTTGGCATGTTCATACTTACACAAACACAAGTTTGCTTGTGACTTGAGAAAGTCAATGACAGTCTGGGGGACTGTGGCCAGAAGTACTGACACTGAAATGTCAGTTTGCCTTTCCTCTTCTTGCTGTACCACTCCCATGAAGTTGTACCCCCCCTTTCACTTCTTCCTGACTCAAAGACGTCACCAGGATGTAATTTCTCTCTAATATCACTCTTTGACAGACTTACTGCTAGCCAGCCAGCTAAATCAAATTGCCAGCACCAGCATAATGCCAAATACCATCAAGGGCTACAACAGAGTGAATTTTATTTTTTATAAAGTCAAGTCCAGATTTTCCTCACTCAAAAAGCCTGTATTTTAACTGCCACAGTGCTTGTTCTTTTCCGCCTATTTGAGGCAGACAGTTAACCCCACCCCAGCTATCGTGCAGGTAGTAATTTATGCTTATGGCATTTAAAAAAAAAAAATCTAGAAAAGCCAACCCTTACTGGCATTTTCCCAAAGAAAAATCAACTTCGCTCTTTTTTTTTTTTTTTAATCTATTCACACTTCTGCTTTGTGAACACAAAAATACGGTTAAACTGTAGAGTTGTAACTATAGAGACAAGTCACGATAAACACAAATTAACTCACAAAGCCTGTGGAAGAAAGGCAAGAGCGTTGGTCTGTGTTCCCTATTCACACAGAGCTGGAAGGACAGTTCCAGCTAAAAAAAATGCAGCGTCTGTGCAGCTCCAGCGTCACACAATTAGTACTTGTCATCCTCTGAGCTCAAAATAACGCCGTGTGTTCGTTCACAGAGGACAGAGTGCGTTTTCTTAAGAAAACTGGATCTCTGTGCCGATAGCGCAAGTCCACAGCTAAGATTAAGGTTTATTAAAACTGGGAATTAAATATACCCTCGGACAATCAAGTGAGAATTAATCAAATAAGTCAGAAACTAATAAAAAGAGATAAGCATTTCAGTGTAAATCATAAATCCAATCCCACTCCCTAACTTCTTAAGACAAACCCTTCAGACACCACAGTAATACCAACAAACAGTAAAACTAGGACAGGGTACCTCTCCTTTGGTGATCAGTGGGCGATGACTGCCCAAAGCACTATTTTATCTGAAATCCGTGCAGACATCAGCCCCTCGGCACTTGGCACCCGTAACAAATGCACTTTGGGGTCCGGGACTCAAGGAGCAGAGGCTGTGTTGGCAGCCAGCTTCAAAATGGGGTCACAAATTGATTGCCCAAACCAAGATGAGACAAGGCAAACCAGCCATCGTCGACACCTGCGGCACAGCCGTTAGCGTGGGGTATTTGCCCCCCGATACACTCGGGGAGCATAACCAAACCAATTCCCCCAAGAAAAAGGCCAGAAACCCCAGAGAGAGTTTGTCCCCCTTTCTTCCCAACGGCTAGCGTACCCCTGCCTGCCTTCTCCCCTCCTAAGCAGCGTTACCAATACTGACCTAGGTAACAAGGTATGCTGTGGGATCGCCTTCGCTTCAGCAGTATTTTTGTGGCCTCAGTGAGTGCAAAACATTTATTTTTTCAGGTTTTCTTTTTTCTTTGCACAAATTCAGTTCTTTTTCCATTTAGTAGGAGTCAAAGCATAGGGAACACCATTTTCAACTTGACCAACATGGGTAAATATAAATCCTGCTGATGCTGTTGAGTTTCTTCTATTTCTGACAGCCTACATAACTGCGTGGCGCGTGACTAGCCTGCTCCTTCCTCCTTTGACATAAATATTGTAAGAAATAAAAACAATCCTAGCATAGATCTTTCAGGCAAGAGCTTATAGACATTTTACAGAGTTACTGGAAAAGGCCCTGGTGAAAGATCTGCCACAGGCTTTGTGCAAGTCTAAATGAAGTCTTAATGGCTCTGCCTTTAACCACACTACATGGCTAGCCGAAGACTTGCAGTACACGGGGGAGGTATGATTACAGTCTGCAAAAACCACGCTGTCCCGTCCCTATCAAGCCCTTCTCTGCCCTGTGAAGGGTCTGACAATTTTAATTTTAGTGCTACCCTCAACCAGTTTTCCAGAACTGAAATAACTCGTGCCACGTTCATTCTTTGATCCCATCTTTAAGGAAAATTAAATAGGTGCAACCTCTGCCGTGCCCTGTTGCCCAGCAGAATAGCTGGCTTTAACGAGCCTGGTTGTGATGAATCTGTGTTCAATCACTTCATTCTTAGCAAGACCCGGGACTCTCGGGTGGACACCATCTGCTCCTACCGACCCGGCTGCTCTTGGAATTTTTCCATTTATTCCAGCATTTCCTCTTCTGACACACGCTCTCACATTCCCTACCTGCTCTCTGTTATGTCTTTCATCTAAATAACCTCTTGGATCAAGCCAAGTAGCCTTTACACCAAACGAAACCCTTGTCTGTTTGCTGTTTCGGAGCACACGTCACTGCTTTTCCCACCGGAATTGACATATTTAACTGCAGCTCTCCAGCCGGGACGCACCTACATGATTTTTGTCTAGACCGCAAACCCTGCCATTACAGTTAAGGACGGTGGAAGGAGTTTTCCCGTGATGCTTCTGAGCATCTTCCTGATCAACAAGAAATCTCAGTCAAAGACCGTGTAAGGAAAGGTTCCTTCTCTCTCAAAGATTTATCCGACGTACTACACAAGTACAAATCCCTGAAGACAACAGCACAGGCTCAAAACTTTGCTGTGGCACTAAATGCCAGTTCTGGAAGCATACTGATCTGTAAAACCCACTCCTCAATGAATACCTTGAGAACAAAAAGCTGTAAATTGCACATCACTTAAAAAACGGTCCGTAGCTGCCTGTTGTTAGAGCACACGCAAGGGCCAGGGAACGGCATTAAACCTTCTGGACCGTGCAAGCTCTGCTTAGTAGAAATCCAGAACTGGTTTCCAATTCGAATCTCCCCATTTCTGACACGGCAAAACTCAGCCTAACCATTTCTCAGTTGGTCAGTAGGGATGCCTGCATACTAAGCACTGATTGTGACAGATGAGGATTTTAAAAAGCATTTAAAAAAAAAAAAAAAAAGAAAATTGTCATGGTCAACAATTATTTCAAAGATATCATGTTATCTTAACCCAAACAAGCTGCCTCTGTCTAAAACGGGTGTTCCCTGTACTAGCAGAAAACATATACCATGAACCTCTGTGCCCTGTTCCCATAATTGTTAGAATGGTAGGGTTTTTTAAAACAGAAATTATTAGATCTCATTTTTGGAGGATGATAAAAGACAAAATATCAGTAAATATCTCAAACAATGTTGTGGGTTTTTCCCTATCAAAACCACCACATTTCAATTTTTTTTTTTCTAAAAACAGATTAGTTTTTTTTTTTTAAAGTCCTGATGAACGTTGGTGAGACTACCTGACAGCAGTGGAGTCTGAGGACAGGCACTGGCCGTAGAGCAGAACGCCACTGTGACTAGTGCCGTATAAACAAGAGGAGGAGGGCAGGAAGGAGGAAGAGAAACAGCCCCACATCCCACAGGCGTTATTATCTGAATACTCCCGAAGCCATTTACAGGCTTGTTTCCCAGTAACATTCTCCTCACAGCATAAATATACCTGGAAATAACCTAAAATAGTAAAAATCAACAAGAGCATTAAAAAAACCCCCCAACATTTCCAGGTTTAAGTCACACATTACTATCAAAGTGACCCCCAAAGCAGACTATGATAGTAACATGATAAGAAAATTCACTTCACTGACAGGGTAAGGAACCACATAGCAAAAATAAGAGATTTTTTTCCATACTTCTTTGGAAAATGAAGTGACTAATACCAAAGTCACACAAATTTACTAACAGGGCTTTAACAACAAGTTTCTTAAATACATCTTCTTATTTGAAATTAAATGCCCTCTTCTTTCTTTTTGCAGAAGACCTACTCTTGGTGCTAGATCAATGCAAAATCTCTACGTTCACCGCCCAAGTCACCTGCAAGACCAAGGCCACGATGCTGCTCAAAATGAAGCGGTACTACCATGCTTGGTAACATTTTTGTTTCATAGATCTGGTAAACGGTGCAAGTAAGAGAGGAAAAATATCCTTGAAATATCAGCATTTTTGTTCAGAATCACCTGTGTAATACAAATTTATCTAAGTCATTATGAGATGACCTGACGGCCATCAGGAAAGCAGTAGAAGAGTTTAGTACCCTTGGGCAATGCTCAGGTATAACTATACTTCAGCTCAATTTCAACATAACTTTTTTCCTACTCGATAAATAAAGACTACTGAAGAACAGAACTCCTGTAAACAAAAATGAAATAAAATAACTAAAAAAAACCCAAGAATACCCTACCTCCGTTTGGTTTATTGTCAGAAGTATTATGCAGCTACAGTGCGTTAGTCAAATTACCAACCCACAGGTGGAGAAGAACACAAGCCGGGTTCTCCCCCATCCCTGGCAAGGGTGGCACAAGCCTCCTCGCAGCCTGACCGCGCTGCGCCTCGAAACTGAAGAGGGTTCTGCCTCACGGCCTCTGTTGGGGACCGCGTCGGGGACTCGGCCGCTCTGACAGCACGAGAGCCTCTTACATTTAGGCAGGAAGTATTTGCTCTCAAGAACAGACATAAAACCACCACAACATCATTTTACCTACAGATTTCTTCCACTGAAACAACTTTTTTGGGGGGGGGGGGGAAAGTATCAGCGTTAAGCCAGGAATTAAACACATGGCATGTCCTTTACAGCTCTGCAAACACAACTGTCTTTGTGAAATTCGGGGTTCCTTCTGAGGGAGTTAATGACAT